>NW_028277800.1:0-300000 GCF_059751315.1 Micrasema longulum
TATAGGAGCATAATATAATAGTGTTAATAATTTATGGGGGGTATTCAACAAGTATTGAGGATTTTTATATAGACCAAGAAAAGTAAAGTAATTAAAAATCAATTAGAGTATACTGATGCATTTTATTAGGTACATTATGGGTATACTGTCCTTTTATTACCAAAATAATCATTATTTTACATAAAAAGTTATTTAGAGATTGAAATTATCTCATTTGATTTAGAAGTAATCATGTTTCGGAAATCACACAATCACAAAAGCTTGTTTCCTAGTTTGATGTTACTCCAATGGTTTATCCTCTAACCCATAAAGGTTTTAGAGCCTTAGGACATATTTCTGTACCTTAGAGTCTAAGCAGAAATATGTCCTAAAGTTCGTAAATTCAAACAAATGTTGTTATTAAAAACAAGGTTTTCTTTACTTTGCAAGCCCTCTATATTTATGTGAATAATTACTTCTTGAATGTTTTCTCCTCAATTGTTGCATTTTTGTGAAAATTTATAAAATTATTGTATGAAAAATTTTGTTAATTTTTACGAAAACTTTGCTTTTTTAGTGCAAGTTTGGATGAATGTGTTTTATAGTCGATTAGCTGCTTATTTTTTAATATATTTATGTAAATATATATATTTTATACATTCTTTATTTATTCATCAATATTAATATTGTCCCCTTCAAAGTAATCACCATCGGATAAAATACATTTATGGCAGAGTTCCATCCAATCCTAGAATCGTTCCAAGAACGCGCATTTTGTTATGGCCTTCTGCTCCGTCAGCGATTTAATCTTTATCTCATCTATGGTCGCGAAATGTCGTCCTTTCATAGTCCTCTTCATCTTTGGGAAAAGGAAAAAGTTGAAACATCAATGCGGTTTGTTTTTTTTATCAAAAAGCGGATATCCCGGGAGGCGTAAGCGGGCTGATCGCACCAAAACGTAAATGTTTAATATGCATACCTGAATATTTTGAGTCGTTCTGAAAGCATCATTTTGAATTTCAGATTCTTAATTTTTTAAATTTCGATCGCTTACTAACCTTACTTTTATTTGACTTAATATGTCCTGCGATTCTGTTACAGATTATTTATTACATTTCGATTGACAACAAAAAATAATTATGAGGCCCAAACGAGCGATATTTCTAGGTGTCCGAGATCCTAATTAACCGATGCCCGTTGGGCCGATGAAAAGAGGCCCGGAGGTCCGAATCTTCTAACATGTAACAGTCAGCAATAGCCGACTTTTTCTTGCCATTTTTATATTAAATAAAACTAATGTCTGAGCACCCGATGGCAAACTATTAGTTAATAGTTTACGAAGACGAATATTGTTTGATATTTTACGTTGTATTTTCTTTTCATGGTCATGTCATACCATATTTATATGCTATAAACTTATTAATTATTTCAAAAGAAATGGCCCACGCTCAGACGCTGAAGTCCTTGTGGGCATTTTTTCCAAATTATGTTATAGCTTAATTTTAAGATGTATTTTTTTAAAGTGTATTTTTGTAATTAAAATTCTATGTAAATATATTTACGAAAAAAATTTAATAAATAGCATTGACATGATGTGTATATATTGGGGGGTATTATTATGGGACTTTGTCCCTCTTTATATTCTTATAGTATTTACATTATAAAATATACGCATTTCGAGTTCTGATTATTTATGATATAATATACCTGAAATCCTCTGATAAACCTACGCATAGCATTTTTTTTGTAATTTTACCCACGCGATTGTTGCCCGCTATAAAAAATAATAATATTACTCCCAGTAATCATAAGCTCTGCTCTTCTCTGTTAAATTTGAAATACATGCCGAGTATTTTCGGCTCTATGCCTCTATGGCGGGAATTCGTAAAAGAATATTATTGCGGAACAAAATGGAACTAAACACGTACCTCGTACCTCTAGACCGGGAGGAAGGGAGCGGGGCGGGAAATTAGCAACAAAGGAGGGGATTCGCCATCCGGAATCGCGCGATACAACACGTGAGTTGTGTAAGCTGACTCAACTTTGTAAGTACGTCAGAACAACGTCCATAGAAAAAGAAAAATAATAAAATAAAACACCACGCTCCACCGGCTCCACGCTCCGTATTTAATTCAAATTTATAAAGGTTACCTATATTTGTTTTCCATAATCTGTTTACTTATTTTATTAATCACCCACGATTTTTTTTACTAATCATAATAATATACGGATCCTTCTCTGGAAAGGAGTTTCCTGTGTTAGTCAGGAATTTGTATTTTTCACTTTTGTTTTAGATTGTCTGATTTACATAAAAATACTAATAATAAATTACGAAGGTGGCCCCCGTGGTGTTATGACTAGGACGCTTGCCTCACGCACTATAGGCCCCGGGTTTGATTCCCGCTAAGATCACAAAATACAATGTGATTTTTCTCAAGCTTGTGTATCTGTACTGAAAATGTAGGTAATTCACCTATCGAAGCTATTCATACTTTACAATTACGCGATTTTAAAAATTAAAGAGAGAGAAAAAATTAAGTACAGTGGAAACATTGAAACATAAAGATATGCATTTACAATGGGTGTGTACATACATAGTTTGTCAACAAATCTATTATTTGAAAATAAATAATAAAACATGTTAAAAATCGACAAAATATTTATATTTTCTTATTATTTTACTAATTTTACTCCGAAAAGTAAATTTCATTGAATGAGATTATTAAATTTACAACAAAATAATAATAATAATTTAAGTTTTCAACATTACAGAACTATGTTTTATTTTATTTACTATGGTTGACAAACAATAAAAAATACATAAGACATTGGTATAATAATCATAATCTGTAAAGTTTAAATAAAGTGTTCATCAATATGTACAAATACCGACCATTTTCATACAAATATTTGCATCATGTCATAATAGTTTTCAAACACCTTAATTCATGTGCACGGCATTGATGAGAAGTGCCCGGACGTTTACAAACCCTGTGCCTCACCGCATTAATATTTTCTGATTTGTTGGGTTCGTTATCGTCCAGACTTTGTTTTATCTCCCAGAAAATAAAAAAATACAAAAACATTCATAACAAAATGAATATTTTACTTGCTTCGCTCTGAAAAACTCATTAAATTAAATTCAATAATCTTAAAGTATTCACAATTAAACAATTATTTCTATTTGTATTTTTTTTGTTATTTCAACGCGTTGTTGCGGCGTTAAATGCTCCATGACAACCAAATCAAAATGGTAGCTGGACAACATCGACTTGAATCATAAAACGTAACCTGTATAAATAAAAGTTTTTTTAAAATCTTAATATGATCAAGTTACTTAAAACAATAATTTTTACATCAATTATGTCTACACGTTAATTAACAGAAGGGACTTGATTTAATGAATTCAGTAATAGTTCTTATATAATCATTTAAAGTATCGTTAAACATCATCAACAATACATTCATCATAATTATAATATATGTTATAGTGAGCCACATGTGCGTATTGAAGGTAGGAAGATAAAATGTACCGTACGACCTTAATTGCCAGCTGGGAATATTCAGAGATGCATTCTTTAAACAAAACGTAGAACAAATATTACAAATTACACGATACAATACAAGACACATCGAGTCTACAATCTGTCTCCTAATTTTCAACTTATCTGCACCAAAATGTTCAAGGTGCTGTTCATAAAACTGAAGGGTCTACCCGAGATACGTTTAAAAGATTGAGTTTGATGATTTTTTTCATCGCGTATTAAATTAAATTTAGGAGAGTTATGTAATGTTGTGACCAAACAAAACGTAAACATTCTAATCACTATTGCACTTGAAAATCAACAAACTCAAAAGTTTATTTAAATGTATTGCACCGACACAACTCGTGCAAGTTAAATTTTAAATATTAAGTTGTCTACTTATGTACTTTAGTAAGAATAAGGTCAGAAGTTATCAAGTGTTAATATTCATTAATCTTAAGTGAAATTGTATGTTTTGCATAACAATTCTGACTTCTGACATAATGTGTATCGCAAGTGATAAGGCACGCGTAATAAGCGTGCCTTCACCAAATCATAAAAGCTGATTAAATTAATAATCGTTGTTTCAAAGACATTTTTTTAAAATAGGTAATTTACTAGTTGATATCTTATATATATTGTTCCCAAAAGCTAAATGTGTATACAAGAATAGTATAAGATACCTAAATATTGTTGTATTTACGTCCCTGGTTAAGGGCAGTTATAAATAGTTGTAGAAAGGATTGTTTTCCTTTGAACTATTGTAAGTTGCATACATCAATAAAATATTTATTTATTAATAACATCAATCAAATATTTTTAATAAAAAAAAAAAAATTTAAACTTATAATATTAGAAATCTAACACTGATTTGAGTCTACTGGTCACTTTATTTTATTTTTACAAATATAAAAAAAAATAAAAACAAAAATTTCGTTACAATTATTTCGCCTTGTTAAGGCATTCGTTTGAAAATGGAGTTCTACAAAATAAACACCAAATCAATCAATAAAAAAATATTTACTTCAATTTTGAAAAACAGAACAGGACTCGGGTTGTGGTCCCGTGGCTAGTGTTGCGGATTCACAGATCAGAGGTCCGAGGTTCGAAGCCTACTCCAACCCAATTTGATTTTTATTTTCTCAACAACAACATTCACTTTCCACGCCTAATGGTGCATGGGGCACTGCATGCATACATAAATTCAAGTTAAATTAAGGTAAGATGATCAGTCTTACGCTTCAAGTACCAGTCCAGGGACGATAAAATATTCCGGTGGGAAAACCCCTTTACCTAAATATCTTATATTAACCATGTCGGGAATCGAACCCGGGATTTCTTACATGGTAGGCAAACGCGCTGACCATTATACCACAAGGCCGACGAATAAACACATAAAATATTAAAATTTTAACATAAATTAAAACAAGCACTATCAGAAAAAAAACAATAAATACCTGATAGTAGCTATTTAACAAAGAATAGAGATTCTTTTAGTAAAATATAAATCGCTAGCCCAAAGCAACAGTGAGATATGTTTGAATAACATATTCTCAGATAATCAGACTTTGAGGTGTGCAAAAGGTCTGACTGAATTAAAATTATTAAAGTAGATTAAAAATACTGTGTTTTTCCATAGGTTAGCTATCTAACTTCAATATTTCATAATTTAAAAATATTTATTTATTTAATTTATCAATATATCTGCATTTGTATCTCTAAATCGGAAATTCGAGTTAATCCCACTGTTGATTTGGGCTAACAATATACATACTCGTAAGTAAATGAAGCTTAGTGTCAAAAAGATCATAATAAAATATATCACAAACGTAATCTAATAATGTTCCTATAATAACCCGAGAATCTTATGTGAATCCAGTTTGAATCGACTGTTACGTTGTACAAGAATGAACCGCAGCGCTAAGCAACCGTGTAACGTTGCTTGCTAAACACCGCGATTCGACGAAAGACGGCTCCAACGTTACCAAGTCACAACGTTGAATTTCAACGCCGCGCTTGGCGTGCCCGTACTTTAGGTACTGCAATGACAGCGAGCGATCGGTGAATCATGCCGGCGAAGTGTAGTGATTGTTTCCGCCTTTTATGATAAAATATAGTGAATTAAAATCATAATCTTATGTTCTCGGGTCTCAGTGTTATCGAGCTAAACCGTAAGTACTTTTAATCTAGAAATATCGGTTTCGTTATGTCACAATTTCATCATTTCGGCACGGTTGATTGATGGCCTTTCAACTGACAGTTTGTGTGTAGTACGTAGACATACATATTTACATTTCGATTATGTTGTATTTTGATTTTACGAATGTTTTATACACATCGAATGTTTAAAACTCAAATAAATAATACCTATACATATTATGATGATTTTAAAACCTTAAAATGCACTAGAAAATTTGTGTATTCTTGAGTATTTGATAACTAAAATTGATCAATATGATATTTTCTACACGTTCAGTCAATTTATATAAACACTTTTTACTGACATGATTCGTTATTCTTTGATTTTATTTTACATAATAATATACTTATATCGAAGCCATTTTACGATAAAAAACCATGGTTTATTTCCAATATTATAGATTAACCTATATATTTTAGTCTCGAAAACAAATATCCATATATGTCTACAGAATACACTCATTTTCATCATGGTTTACTTACATAAACACGGTATATTATAATATTATCATATCTTTAATCTATGATATTTAATTATAGGTACATAATACTTTTTTCGGCCTCGTGGTGTAATGGTTAGCTCGTTTGCCTGCCATGCAGAGGTCTCGGATTCGATTCTCGACATGATTGATATGAAAAATTTATTTAAAAAGGTGTTTTCACACAAAAAATATTTCGTAATCCCTGAACTGGTGCCTGAAACGTGAGACTGATCATCTTACCTTCATGTAACAAAAATGATCAAGATACGATGCGATTGGTGTGCCAATGCAGTGTCCTTTGCACCATTAGGTGCGGAAAGGGAATGATTATGGTGATGTACCTATGGTTTATAAATCATAGCCGAATAAATATGTTTTCCTTGTGTGAGTGGAAATTATATTATTATGTTTTCCTGTTGGATGGTAATTTCCTACCTGTAAGATACGTAGATAACCTATATTTAATGAAGTGCACCTTTTTGAAAGAGAAATGAACGCTTTCCAAAATGCCAAAACAAAATCGCAGCCACGGTCACGTGATTTAGGCCAATTTAGAACATTCAAATTTAAACGAAATTTTGTGGTTATGTAGAACTCTCTTGTTTTTTTCTCTTATTTCGTCTGCTGTAACTGTATCTCTGTAGATCGGCCTGTGGTCAGAGGTCCGAGGCTCGAACCCCACTCTACCTCAATTCGATTCTCATTTTCAAATAGTGAGTAATTTAAAACTCGTTGAAATATGAAAATATTTGAGTAAATCATAAGAAGGCAAATATTTCTTTAAAAAAGAAAATGTGATAAATCTAACCCTTTACATGCTTATACGGGGTGTTCATCGAATCCTGTCACATCCGAAACCACGATGATCAGTATGACCAAGAAGACATATTGGCACATTTAAATATTTTTTTAGAACGAATAAAATTTAAAAAAATAAAATATCAAATGGTTTCTTACTTTTGCAGGGGAGAAACGAGGAGGCGGAAGGGGGGAGTCTGATACTGGCGGCCTCCGTGGTGTTGTGGTCAAGACGCTTGATTCACGCACGGAAGGTTCCGGGTTCGATTCCCGGTGAGAACACAAAAATTTAAAATGTGATTTTTTCTCAAGCCTGGGTGCTCTGTGATGTAATTCACCACTGTAATTAGGCCTCCTGGCCTGTTGTGGTGCAAAAAAAAAATGTAAAAAAAAAAATGTAAAAAAATACTGCGCCGCACTCCCCTCACTTCTCCCCTGCAGAAGTAAGCAACCATTTGTTTTAAATATTTTTTTAAATATGCTAATATGTCTTCTTGCCCATACTGATCATCGTGGTTTCGGATGTGACAGGGTATAAAGTACACCCTGTATAGTGATGTGTCGTTCATAAAAGTTCCGTGTAAAAAAAATATTTAATGCTACTGAGATAAATTTAAATAGAAATGATTTTTCATTGAACGATACATAGAATTGAGAAAAGTCCAGAAACCGCATACGCGCATCAAACAGAAGGCGACTAAACTACCTTTAAAGAAGTAGTTTTATATTTCTACACCATTGGTTTCTTTGTAGACGTCGCTCAATACGCAACTCTCGATTTGAATTCAACTATACCGTGTTGTGTCGTTTTAAAGTGTAGAAATACTGCTGAGATCTAAAAGAAACAGGATGAGATCACATTTTATGTGTTAGTAGCAAATGCATGTGTAAGTAGCAAACGCATTACTTAAAAATTTAATTATTTTTCCATCTGTCAGATTGTCAAAGAAAACAATTTTGTTAGTGTTACCAGGGTAGTCAAATTTTTTACGCTACTTTGCTCATCTAATGAGAGAACTAATAAATATTGGATCTCTCGGACTAAACAGCGCCGTGGTGGACATTTGACCGACATCTTTAAAACATCAAGTATTATTTAACGTGTCATAAAAATATCCATTTTATGTAAAAAAAAAAAAGGTTTTTATTTTGTAAGTTAAAATTGCATTAATTCAATAACTCTTATTAAATGACTATTTATCTGCTCTGTTGTGTCAATCAATGTTTCCGCGTGTACAACAAAATTTTTGAGAAATTAACAAAATGCTCTTTTTTTTTAATATCTTACATTTGTGTTTTGACTATATTTTTCTCAATCTGGCAACATTACGGGGCGACTTCACACATGCACGCGGTGAAAGTGGGGGGTTTTTAGGACACAGTCCGATGTATTCAAATATGATTCTCGCTCCTTCTAGACTATTCTTAATTCTATGGAACGATAGTTTGAAATTAAGTTTAAAATACAAGGAAATCAAGCTGAGATTAATCCTCCTCGTAGTGTTATTTGGCGCATTTGTCTCCCATACTTTAGATCCCGGGTTCGATTACTGCACCTCGAGCATAGGACTGATCACCTTACCTTCGTAAAAGATATAATCAATATACATAAGCAAAACAGCAGTTATTTGCAAAAGTCATTTTTTGAAATATGACACTTTAGTATTTATGAACTTTATGCTAAATAAAAAAAACTGTAACTAATCACAAGTAAAAACACAGAATCTCAAGCATAAAACCCGCGTGTGTCATGTGATATCTACAATGAGTGTTTGCTTATGAATTTCTAGATATTGTGATATTGCTTAAAAAACTTCAAAAACATTTTATCGTTTTTCGTACTGGTTTTTTTTATTGCTTTCCGCTTTGTATCAAATTATTCGAAATTACTGTGATTTCTGTCGAAAAGGTGCCTTTTTGGTTATGAGGGCAGTATAGGATGCATTTTGTGGCCTATGCACCACAGGGTGCGGATAGGAACATGATATTTTGAAAATTTTTGAAACACTAACTTTGCTATTTTTAATATTTAGTATTATTTACCACGTATTGAGTGAAATCACTAAAATTAATCGAATTTGCCGACCGGTTTCCGAATACGACTGTTCTTTTTTGCTAACATTTCAGCCGTTGCATTCCAATTTTCTAATTCAAAGTTTAACAAATTTTTATGTAAATTCAATGATATATATGTACAAATATTTTAATTAATGAATATACAACTGAAATGGAGAACATTTTAGAGAAGGAAATATAGAAGTCTAGGCATCTACAGGACTTATGACCTGTCATTGGCTGGTTTAAGTGGCCACTTTACAAACGGTAATGTTCACAATTCTGCCTATATTTGCACATGTATATTTCTTCAATTCTTCCATCTCTTGATGTTAGTGAAGTTAATGTAAAAGTAAAGTAAAAATCTCTGTTGTAATATTTTGTTAATATTAACAGCTCCATAGGGAGTTGAATCCAGTTTATGTCTACAAAAATTTAGACAAATTGTTAAGAATTATACTTACATAAAATCATACGTTTTTTTTTCTATTGCAATCTACTCTTACATAGTTAATTGTAACTTTCCAAAAAGAGACTAGCTCGTGTGGTTGGAGAGTGGCTTACACTGTTATTAAAATTTTTCACATTATAAACAATAATAAAAATAATAAGATTACCCGCGCCGAGGACACTTAACAATTCACTTTTTTTTATATTTACTTTTTTAATTTGAAGTAGTATAATTTCAAACATACATGAGAATAAAATTAAAAAATACTCATGTTTAAAAATGTCTTTACATTTACTTTTAATTTATTAAGTTTTTAATCCGTTTGGGAGATTATTATATTTTTTTATTACTCTGTGTACAAAACTATTTTGACCATGACTTGTGTGGAATTTAGGAATTTTGATATTGTTTTGGTATCTGATTGACTTATTCATCTCAAATTCGTTTATTTTTTCTTCTTTGTAGATTTTGTAAATAGTGTCTACTGTATGAAATTTAAAGATTTTCCGTATTATGTTGAGGGTTTCTTTAATATTACTTTGATAATTAATCTTTGTACAATTTTAAGAGAGTTTAATATATATGCACCACCCCCTCCAATAATACCATATGTATATACTAGACGCTCTTAACACCCGTCTTGTGTTCCATTAAACTGAGGTTCCGGAACTTATCTTGTATTTGGAGGGAAATAGTGTTTTACGCGCAGCAGTCAGTAAATGTGAAGCAGCATAAAGGGCACAACATACAGCTTTGAATTCACGGTAAACTTCCATAGACAGTAATCGTATTTTACTTTACCACGCGGGTTGCACAGTAATGTTAATGCGGCATGACGCGACAACGCTCATTCATGGAACATGATTTAAACCTATCGTTCTATGGCGCACATCATCTCTATTTAATTATACCTCAGTGTGCAAACTAAATTATATACTAATTTACTTTAATGATTTCATAATCATTAGAACGTAGCTATGCAGAAAGCAGCCGGTCATAGAAAAGTGAAACTGAAATAATAGTACCTTTGTGCAAAGAGTGCATAATCAAATCTATACAACAGGTTGAATGTTTTTGACTTTCACAAATGATAAATAAATGTATTCGTTTTTTTATTACAACAAACAAGAATCTTTTTATGTATTTGACCAGTTTTAATGATTTTTAAAGTATCGTTAGGTTTTTCAAGTGCTGTGGGCTGTGGGTATTTTTTGCAAATTAAGAAATGCAGTTTTTGTGATCGACACTATTTTCGGAAGGTGATTATTACAGTTTTTTTTATATGAAAGCGGTCTAGCTGTTTTTAGCAGAACATAGAATTGACCTTACTGCACCCGATAACTCCGACATCTATTTTTTTTAAATTTTGGACCGGCTGCTTTCTGCATAACTACCTTTATTGTCAGTTGTCGCCAATGCGCAATGCGTGGAATCGCGATGAAGATTTCATAAATAATTCAACAATGAATCATATTGTTTGCTTCCTTCTAAAATTCACTACAGACAATACGTAAATATATTAGACTTAGGAAATATAACAAATTACTTAAAATAATTGCATAAACTTAACCTAACTCCCTAACCCCACCAAATTCCAATTTGCATATTGAAATTGCATTTAATTTATTGAATAAAACACTTTGTTAGGCAATTGCATTATTGAAATTATCAAGCTAGGTTGCTACCGGGTACCGGGGGGCAATTACAAAGTCTATCTTCACCGGTACATACCAAATCAATATACTTGACTACTGTATCTCGATCTACCTCGGTATATTTTTCCAACTTATATATAATTGAACTCAACCAATATATGACGCCGAAAATTTACTCCCTGTTCCTTACATAATTTTTTTTTTATAGTTCTCATCCATATTTTAAAAAGGCTTTTATGATAAAAATTGGCCACTTCAAAGCAATTATAAACTTAAACAAATCTAAATGAAAGCAAAAAATGCTCACTTGTACTTAATTTTTAATATGACTGTTGACAATTACCAAGACGGTATGCTTAACTTTCGTCAATATTTATCTACCGATGTATAAAGCCGGCTCTTTTGACATCTCGATACGTACACTTCGAAATATGTAAAAAAAGGTGGAAAAAATATAATAACTGAATTTATTTTTTATGGCGGCAACGTTTTTACGGCTAGATGCTCTTATATGTTAATAAAGCAGCATCTAGTCGTTCGGATTCAAAACTGATAGTTATATCAGAATTTAACTCGGCTTCATATTTAATTATTTCTCTCTCGTATTTTAAATACACTTTAGAAAAAAAAACTGGCTACTTCACAACGATTAAAAAAAATAATTATAATTAAACCAAAAATTAATCGATAGACCAACATTTTTGTCACTTTTAATGAGTAGATATGTGTACCGTGGGGTACTAGACCCGTCTTGTATTCTTACGGGCGGTAAGAATTAAGGCAAAATTTTATTGTACGGCGAGGTTTCTTGAAAATGTATGAAAAAAATATGAAAATAATGTACTTTGCATGACGCCACTAGTTTTTCCGAATACACCAATGATAAGAGAGTTGTGATAGGTTTCCGGTTCACGATAAGTCAACTGACGAATTAGCAGAACTCATTGAGAAAAAGAGAAGGATAACTCGAGACGTCACACGCGAAGTAATCAAAAAACTATAGAACTTTAAAAAATCATAGCGCTGATAATACGATACATATTAAAAAAAAAAAAATTTATTGTTTGCTTAGCAAATCAACAAATATTTTTTTTTTTAAACCACTGAACTCCCTCTTTATTATTTACTGATTAACGGAATAATTTATTATATTTTTTAATAATTATCAATTGGATATTTTAATAACTAGCTAAGAATATGTTTCAATCAATCTATAATCCGCACCTCTAATCGAGAATAAATTAATGTTCTTCACCTTGAGAAATCGCACTACAAGTACAAGCTTACTTAATAAATATTTTTCTCCACGTCGCGTCGCGTCATCCTGTTTATTATTTATTTATTTAATGAACTTTGACCACAGATCGTCTGTCATATCGAGCTCCGAAAACTCTGATAGATCGGATGCATCGCTTGACCGGTCTAAAACCAACCGATCCATGCCTGCAGTAATAATAATCGCAAAGTGCATATTTAAAAAATTATAAATATTTGCATTCATTATGTTTAATTTTCGAGCCAGTTGCAATAAAAAAGGTAAGTTAAATTATTGTTGCGTTTTCGTTAAAATATATTGTTTTATCAAACCTTCTAAATGTTCAGTTCTTAAAAACTTTAGTCAGAAAATAAAAAAAATACGAACGAATTTCATAATCGGGACCCTAGATGTTTACTAGAGGTGCCAACGTTACTATGGGCACAGAACTAATTCGCTCTATGTTTGTACTTACGAAGGTATAATGCACGATTTTTTTCAATTCCCATATCGTACATCCGATAAAATAGTATCATAAATCAGAATTTCCAGGGGTGCTATTCTGAACCACACACGTGGCACGAGAAAACAGTTTTTCTCGTGTATTTACATACAAAATAATATGGCCACAAGAGCGTTTGGAATCCAGCCCTGGAGAGCCTAAAAACTAAACCCACACGGGCCGTTGCGTTTCTTTTTTTAAAGCATTTTTAATTTCTCATTAAAATTATAAAATTCCCTTTCAACAAAATGTACTTAAATATTAACATATTATAACATAGATGAATAACATTTTAGAGAAGGTAATATAGAAGTCTAGGCATCTACAGGGCTTATGACCTGTCATTGGCTGGTTTAAGTGGCCACTTTACACACTGTGTAACATTCACCACTCTGCCCATATTTGAACATCTATATATTTATTTATTTAACTTTTTGTACATAATGTTATTTGTACATTGGCGGGCTTATTGCCAAATGGCAATTTCTTCCAACCAACCATTAAAATAAACGTTTTATTTTTATAATTCAAGTTACAGAACATATTAAATAGAAAAAAAAAAGATTAAAAAGTTAAAAATAGAAATAAACGTATAAATTTATAAATTACCTTAAATCAAAACTATTACTCAATGGGGAAAAGGAAAAAAGCGGAAAGAGGAAAAAGGAAAGGAGGAGATTAAGGAAGAGAAAGGAGATGTTTCTTCAGACGTGATTTAAACAGAGATAATGTAGTAACATCTCTTTCAATATATACCTTCAACTCTTTCATCTGTTGATGTTTGTGAAGTTAAATAGCCGAAACCTTTATTTATGCGGGTGAGATTCATCTAGTTGAATATTTTCACCTATATACTTACTAGGCAATGCCTGAAAATCTTATTTTTTCAAATTCTATACTTCTTCATGAACCTATTTTACCTTCTCTAAAATGTTCTTCATCAAATAATTTATTGTAATATGTAAATATTAACAGCTTCCCAGGGAGTTGAATCCAGTCCTTGTCTACAACAATTTGGACAAATTAAAAATATTGCTGTACTTAAATATTTATTCAAATCAAAATTTTCCTTTTTGTCGTCAATTCAAAAAATGGTAAGTAAAAATCTATCATCAAAAGGACATACATTATTTTTTATTGATATCCTTAGAAAAAAAATGATGTCACTAAACAGATATTGCCGGCGCGACGATATGATTTTTTGTAATATTTTTTATGTATGCATAACTTAAAATCAGGTTTTTTTGAGTTATGACTGTTTTATCGGGTGTGCAATATAATATTGTCATTTCTTTAGGTATATAGAGTTTCTTGGCGCGTTTCCCAAACCGTAAGTACGAGTCGTTCAATTTTGAATCTAAACAATGATCTAAGCTCTCCTAATATTCTACTGCGCATATACGTAGTACATAACAGTGGCGAACGGTGACTTTTTTTTATAGGTAAGCTTTAATTTTTTTCGTAATTTGTACCTGCATGTACATACATACATATAAGTAATCTCGCAAATGAGTGGAGGCGTATAAAAAATAGTATATACAGGTACACGGATTCTTTTTCTATGGTTTTGTGTAAAAACAACTTCATTTCTCCAGCTCCAGTTTCACCTGCTGGCAACAGAAGACGCAATACCTACTTATTTTTAATCAAAATAATTTTAACCAATAACCCAACAAACAAACAACAATTAATAACTTTGCGTAATATGTAGGTATATTCTCCATTATTTTAAGACAGTACATGTATGCAAAAGTTTAAAAAAATAAGGATAATAAAATAAGTATATTCATAATTCCTTTTTGTTTGGCACTACATAATATAGACACGTATACAGATAATTTCATTCCACGTGTCCCGTGCTCGCTATTTATCATTTAATTTCCACATATTATTGTGTTTTCTTCGAAAAATGACACAGAAAGCCACAATTTTAACTCTTTATCCTAAATAGAATAGAGGCTTAGCGGATATATTTGCATATGAAAGGTATTATATTTTACTCTTTACTTTACAAATAGTAAGTAAGAAAACAAAACAGTATAATAATTATTATGTCCACTGACCTACTCCGGTTCGGTTGAAAAACTGTTGACTTATGGTGAACCACTGCCTTTGGACAGGGAAATAATGGTGAAGCTTGTAAAATGTCATCTTATGAATTTTATAATTTAGGTATAGGTACGAGTATTTAAAAATAAATAATTTATTGTTTTTGTATTTGTTGATAATATGTTCACGTTATTTAACGGCCCAAAGCCGACTTCTTGAAGCTAAAATCTTTTGAAGGCGACAACCAATCGGTAACGCATCACCAGCAAATAAAACAACCGTTTATTATTAATCTTCAACGATAACCATTTTACAGACATAGGAATTCAACCATAAACAAGTACCCAGGTACCTACTTATCAATTAAAAGTCTTTTTTCATTATTTATTTATTTTTGCACCCTAAGAGGCCAGGAGGCCCAATTACAGTGGTGAATTACATCACAGAACACCCAGGCTTGAGTAAAATCACATTAATTTTTTGTGTTCTCACCGGGAATCGAACCCGGAACCTTCCATGTGTGAGTCAAGCGTCTTGACCACTACGCCACGGAGTTAAATTCATTCCGATTAAGCCGGTAGACCCCGTGACACAGGATAGACGATTTTAACTCTCCCTTCCCGATGATGTGTAGATAGTACGCATTGAATCTAATAACTTTTATATCTCTGTAAATATAATAAATACTGTGTTAAGATTTTCGGTATTCTTTCGTTATACATTTTTGTATCGGTTAAAATAATTTATTATTGAATATTGCATACTTATAAGGCACAGAAAAAACATTTTATATTTAATTAGAGGTAAATCACCTATACAATCAAAAGTTTACCGATGGTGTCGCATTGTCGCGGTGATGAAGTAAGAGTACCGAATATACTTTTGTCTCAAACACTCTTTACATCTCACTTTCGAGGCTATAGATATATTCGAGAGCGAGGCAGACAATTTCATGCGAGACGCGGGCCCAGCCTGTAGGTACCACCGCCACCGTACGCCAGCTCTCGGAGCTGCCCTAAAGGCGGCTGTACACACTCGTCGAGACACCCGGAGACGGACCGAGAGCGAGTATGCACATGGTGCTCTCGTCGTGTCTCGCTCTCTCGCGCCTCGCCTCGGTCGGCCTCAGTCGCTTGTCGATTTTTTGCGCCCGAGTCAAAGGATCTCGTTGACTCTCGTGAGGAAAACGAGAGTGAGCATGTACCCACTTGTTCAAAAAGAAAAAATATTTGCTAATGGCCACATACCGTAGCCATAAAAGAAAGATTATTGCATCAATACAGTCTGGAGCTGCAGCTGAATCAGTTTATAAACCGATATGGTTCGCATTCGATTTCATGGACTCATTTTTAAATGATATTTTTCAATGTAGCGTGTGTACAGATATGCTCTCGTCGGCCGAGACTCTCGGCGAGACGTTCTCGACGAGTGTGTACAGCCGCAATCAGAGTGGTTCGTTCGCTCTCGCCTCTCGCCGCGCCGTGACTGTCAGAAAATGATTTATTATTTTATTTTTAGCGATTATATTTAAAATATTATTACTTTTGACTTTTAATAATATCAATTTTTACTTCAATCAAATAAAGTTGGTTAAAGGAATTGCCTATGAATGTCCTATTTTTCAGATTTTAAATCCCTAATTTATGTATGTGCATTGAATAAACAGTACCGGAAGTGCGTTTTTTTTTAGCATAGTAAGACCCCGGGTCGCATATTGGCAAACTACACAGAACACGGTTCTTCTGCAATCGATCGCACATTTCTCTGTAAATAAAGAGCATTCTGTATTTCATTTGCTTCATAACATTTTAGCAAAAGATATACGAATTCAGACTGCCACAACTCTGCTCTACACCGGTTTGCTGAGGGTTGCTATTCTGAACGCATTTATAGCTCAGTATATCGTATTTAGTACGTAAATACGCGCTATACCGCACTATAAATACGTTCCTTACACCAGCCCAGCATTTTAATAAGCACATGCACTGATTAGGACCAACATGCACTGATTAAATTATGAAAATATTCTGTTGTTTGAGAATTAATGGAAAAAGTGGAGGGGTTGGAGGGAGGGGATAAGCTTAATAGGTTTATATTTTTGTGCAACAACTATGGTGAAGGTGTATAGTGGGTTTTGCATGTTGGTTTAATTGGTGTCCTAACAAAGAGACGGCTATGTCTCGAAACCGGTAGACATAGAAAAGTCGGTAAGTGGTTATTTACAAATATTTAATAACATTATTTTTAATAAATAATACTATAACTACAATATAATTATATTGTATATATACAAGTTTACCTAATTCATTTACTGCTTTAAAAAAAATATTTTACTAACTTACAAGAATGCTTTTTTTAGGTTATTGTATTTTTTTAGCAAAACCATGGTTGTTTTGCATAGAATATGCGAAGAATTATTTAAATAGCTTATATGAAATATTTAACAATATAACTTTGTCACCAACACAATATACTTAGCCACGGTTTGCTTTACACACATGCAGGCAATCTACATACCAATATAAATTGTTCTGCATTCGTATGTATGTAGTTCGCTTTAGCAGATTACAGCACAAAGTGATCCAACAGAGCTAGGGGTGTATGTGTCGCTATTCAGTATACAGTTTGTCAATAGCTCTGCATGTTGGCCAATACGTTCACCAGTACGCTGGCAAATATGTATCGGCAAACGTGTAAAGGCGGGTATTTGAGGCTGGCAAAAATGGCACGTACCCTCGCGCCCAGTCGGAACATTGTCGGTTTTTCGGCGCTCGGCAAACGAATTGTCAAAGCGTCCACACGCTGGCCAAGTATTTAGTACGCCACGAACTGCCGGCGCGAGTGCACGCTTTTTTGTCAGTTTTCGCCTATTTTTCCCTGGTTTTCGACAAAATGGCGCCCTGAAAATGAGCAACAAAGAAACCTTTTAACTCATCGAGTTATGCTTTTTAGGAAACTGTTCATAAAAATACACATAAAATATTTTTAAAAATAGCTAAAATCCTTTATTTTAATGTGCACAATTATGAGCGCTATATCAATGATTTAATAAGTAAACTGCTAAAACATTTTTTTTTTTTAATTTCCTCCAAGTTTTTTTACAAATAAATTTACATATACAATTGAACTACTTAGTTTAATAACAACACATGTGCCAGCCAGGATTTATAGACGGTACCACCTGTTTCATGTACCAATAAGTAAAACATCGTATGTTAATTGCAGAACTGTTGGTTTCCCAAATAAAATAAAATAATTAATTGGCCTATAATTTTACTTTATTTGTAAATATCGTTTTTTGTTGTAATGACTGCTGTTTTCTTTAAATAAATAAATAAATAAGTTATTTATAACAGCCGCAATTCGAAAATATTTGTATTAATTTTATTAAGTAAAAAAAATATAAATTTTTCATCAGTCTGTTTTTTTAGTTGGCTAGAAGATGTTTATTTTAGCAGTTAGTCCGCCAAAGTGCATATCTACATTTTTTTTTACTTGCAGTTTAAATAAATAAATACATTTTAAAAAACACAGCGGCTGCAACAGTTTCTATGTCCATCTCGGCACCTCAGCTACGTATTTTTTGTGCGCTTTTGACGTACGCACCAGCACATTCGCCCGTATCGAGAGACACAGAACGACTCACGAACGCGTGGGCATGGCCAGTGTGACGATTTCGTTACCAATACGTGCACCAGCATACTGGTGAACGTATTGACCAACGTGTAGAGCTGTCTTTAGATTTCCGGTAATGGCGGTATATATTTTTTTTCTAGTATCGAAAGTGATTATGTATTTTTCATAACTTTAATACAAACTATTTTAACTCTACCAGTTTTACATCCTTTTTTTACAATCGAAATATCGATATAAATTAGTCGCAAAACCGGAATCGAACCGGGTATTTATGAATATTGCGTAATTTTTATGCCCGACTATTGATCCACTAAAATTTTCCTACAAAAAACAATAAAACAATTTGCGCCGTGGCGCAGTTGGTTAGACGGCCAACTGTGAAACTGGCGTTGCGGGCTCGATTCTCCCTCGAGTTGCAAGAAAAAATCTAAAAAAAATAATTTTCTATTTGTCTGGGCGTTGTAGTATATTTTTCACTTTTCCTTCCATACCCTATCTTTTCTACCTGCTGACAAGCAAGACAAAAATAGAGGCTTAGCGGATTACTCCTTTAAAAATACAAAAAAAAGTTAAAGTATGCGTAATTGTGGAGATGTGGAAATCTGAAACAATAGGCAGAACGGTAAAGCAATCACCTAAACTGGCCAATGAAACTCTATAACCACTGTAAATGCCTAGATTTCCACATTCCCTGACAATAGCTTTATCTCGGTTAAGATAATTAAATAATTGTTTAAGGTATTTTTTTTTTTAATGCCAATCAACAGGTTTATAAAAGCCCTAACAGATTGGCAGTAATTAATATATATTATATGTTATATTTTGATTTATTACATCCACAAATTATGCATTATACAAACTTATGTGTTTATATTTTCTAGTCACATTTTATACTACTAAAATACCTTTATCTAAAAACAAACTTCAAATGTGGGTGGGTGTTGGCTTACGTATGTCCTTTATTATTTTATATATGAATTGAGTATTTTTCCCATGCGTTTCTTGTGTATATTGTATATTAGCTGTGAGTATAGTCTATTTGCAGACATGTTCGACCATTATGGTTTCTGAATAAAAATTCTCGGAATAGGCTGAAAGTTACATCAGCAATCTATTTTGTGTGTTTATTTACGAGAATTCCTAAATAAAATGGAAAACAAATCGAAAACGTGTTTCCTGGCATTTAGATTCGCACATATAAAATACGCAATGTCAGTTTACCGACAAATCTGAATTATTATCATAATGTCTGTAATAATATATGTTTATTGTAAATGTAAAATTGTTTTTTTTTTTACATGTCGCTTAATTGGTTATAGCAGAACATCGTCCAAGTAGGCTACGAGCTACGGCACTTGCTTCACGTGCACAGAACTATCTCCTGGCCTACATTTTAAAGAACTTTATTTCTAATCTACGGCTGAAATTTGTGCTACATTTTTTTATTGGCAATGGACCTTTCTTAAAAGATAAAATAAATCTTAATTCAACTTTTTCTTCTATCATAAGCCGGGCTGGCAATGAATATACATTCATAACAATAATGCATTAACTTTGTAGTCTTAACATTTTATTTTATATTTATTTATTTGGAAGTTCAACAAGGATACATAAAATACATACAATTTGAAAGTAAGCATTGCTAACATTCTTTATACACATATCCTCAATTATAGAACTCCACCATCTTTCATAAATTATATAAAATAAGTGTGTAGCTTAATTCAATCAATTTAAGTTATTATAAAGATTAAGTGAAAGATAAGAATAAAGATTGAGTTAAAAAAATTAAATTGAGTTAAACATAAGAAACTATTTTATTTTTTTAAAGAAAAGAAAAGAGAAAATAAAAACTTATAAGATGTAATAAAATAAACTGAAATTAATTTACAGACACATTATAAAGATTAGGCATTTGATTTAAGACACGTACTAATATTTTTTTATAATCATTTGCTCTATCGTGATAAATGTCAATGTTAACTTTTTATATTTTATTATAGAGTTTTAACATTCAAATCTTAATATTAAATGTTAATATTTATGTATACAGAGTGTTCACTAAACCCTGTCACATCCGAAACCACGAAGATCAGTATGAGCAAGAAGACATATTGGCACATTAAAATACTTTTTTAGAACAAATAAAATTTTGAAAAATAAAATATCAAAAAAAGCAAATGGTTCCAAAAAGTCTGATATTGCGCCGCGCTCCCCTCACTTCTCCCCTGCAGAAATATGCAACCATTTGTTTTTTTTTAAATATTTTATTTTTAAAACTTTTCTTTGTTCTAAATATTTTTTAAATATGCTATTATGTCTTCTTGCCCATACTGATCATCGCAGTTTCGGATTTGACAGGGTTCAAAGAACACCCTGTATAACCACTTACCGACTCCTCTATGTCTACCGATTCCGTCAGGACACTAACTACACTAAGACGCAAATCCCACTATACACCTTCACCATAGTAGTTGCACAAACATATAAAACCAACGTGCTGTCAGGGCACATGCTTTAAGTAGCTAACGCTAACGTGCACTGATTATAATCTGTAGAAAATGCTTTACAAAAATCAACAAATGGAAGAACTGAAGAAATATTCATATTCAAACATAATCAGAATGGTGTGTAAAGTGACATCAGCTAATGATATGTCGCAAGCCTTGTAAATCCTCAGACTTCCATAAATTTTATTTATTTATTTTGTAGATGATAAAAAATATTTTTTACCCCAAAATTTACCATTTTTTTTACAAATCCGATGTAAAAATGTCGCATTTGAACATTTAAAAAAATACTACTTCATCGTTTAAATAAACAAGAGAGATACGAAAATGATTATGGCGCATCTTTGATTAATTTTAATATGGAATCACTACAAAAAAGGCACCTTACATGTGATTTAATTTTTCTTTTCAAAATTCTCCAAAATATGGTTGATTCCGTTGTCCCTTTGATTTTTGATTGACCTTTTAAAAATATTGGTTTCCGTTGTCCTCTTCGCTATACCAGATTAAATTCCCTTTTTTATATACCAACTTGCAAAAACAATCATACCTCGAATTCATTCATTAGACGTACCTGTAGAAATTATAATGGACTCAGTATTGATGTAGACATTTTTAACTGCACGTTGCATTTATACAGAAAATTTCTTCATGGGGTTGATTATTTGGAATAGTTGCTGAATGTGCATCTTGAGTGGTTTATGCTATGTATATGGGCCGCATGTAATATTTATGTTAGTGTATGTTTTATATCTGCGTTCATGTGTGTGTGCGTGGAAGGCTCGGAGTGTGCATTCGGTATTTTTATTTATTACCAACGATAACCTCCATGCAAAACGCAAATGTTAACAATTATTCTTTTCTCACTTGAATTTCTTATTTATTTATTTTTTTGTCACATTTAATGTTTACATCTTTTACATAATTTATGAAAACTTAATTGGTCTTTTTATTTATACCTATTATGTATGACTGTATGTTATATGAATAAAATAAAATATCATGTCTTGTATCCTATATAGACTCGCGTTACATCATAGCCACACAAGAGTCAAAGAATTCTCAACTGTCAAAGAAAAATGAAATATGTTTAAACAATTGTTGTGCTTATTTTAACAATGCGCACAATGTGTACATACTGAATAGCACGTACAAATATTTTTTTAGAGTTTTTAAGTATTTCAAATACACGCCCTGTTAGTTTAACGGCGAGATAATTTCGAGTAAGGTTGCTAATTCCCATTTTGTGTTTCAGAGGATTTGATAAGATAAAATAAAGGACTAAAGATGAAAATAAAGGACATGCTGTTTTCATCAAAATGCTCTGCTATGGTTTCAGTTGAGACATTTAAAAAAAAAAGTAATACCCAACACATCGCTGTCGTTAATTAGGTCAGTAATAAAACTCTCAATATTGCATGTTGAAGTTCGATTGTTTTTTGTAGTTCCACTTTTACAGCGTCAATATCTAACTAATTTCGGTTTTTGGTCCACGTATTCGTTCACAAGCAACAATCCTTTTGGCCTGGGCATCAGAAACTGGGATAGAAAACGCGTATTGTATTATATTTAGGAGATATTTGTTTTAATCTGCTGATTTTGCAAACTGATTTCATTTTTCAAGAACATTTTCAAACTTCTTTTCTTATTTTCGTCGAGAGAGGCTTTAATACAGCGTTTACCGACCGTTTTAAGCCTGCGAACTGGTGAAAATAGGAGAAAAAATTGGCGGACCTTTACGCCGGTGTAAAAACTTTTATTTATGTAGTATTTTGTTAGGTGATTTTTAATATTATATTATAACGTATAGAAATAACAAATGGCGCAAATTTTAAAATAGTTAACACGTATTTCTGCGGACCGGCGCGGCGGCTGGGAAACGCTGCTTTAATATACATAATATTTTTTTTTTTTTTAAATAAAACGCTTTTTGATTTTTACCACATACGAGTTTAATATAATAACACTACTCGTTTCGGGTATTCTGAATTACCCATCATCAGATGTAAATATAAACCTTAAAAAAAGAACACCTGAAACTAGTAGTGTATTATATTAAACTCGTATGTGGTAAAATTACTAAGTGTTTTATTTTAAATAAATTGAAAATGTTTTTTCACAAAGTAAATTCTGAAACAATAAATAATATACATACAATGAATCTAAGTTAATGTTGGGTACGACAAGCTCTTCGTCTATAAACCATATCGCAATAATCATTTTAATTATGTTTTTGAATTATTTTCTGTATTGATTTCAATGATTCTATTATTTTGCATATTTGATTATGCATGTCAGTAAATTTGTGTAATTTATATTTTAATCTGATTATACTTTATGTTGTCTTCTTTGGTATGTTATTATTTATTATTTTATTCTGAATTTTTCTGGATTATAATTTACTTTATTTTACAATGTGTTTTTTATTCTTGTTAATTATTATGGCTTAACACGGGCACGACCTAAAAAGTCTCACATTTGTGAATATGTAAAGTAGTGTAATTTTGAATGAATAAAATAAATAAATGAATCTAAGTTAATATAGGTATGACGAAATATTGTCTTTTATTCTCGATTTCAAAATAGGGGACAAGATCCATTTTGGGTCTAAAAAAGAGAATGCACATTAAAATAAATAAATAAAAAAGGAAGTCTGGCAACCCTAATCTCAAGGGAATTTTCTAGCAACAAACCAATTTTTCATGTAATCATCTATTTATGAGAAAATGTATTTTAATTGCCTTGATTAGTGTGTACCTATGATGTAAGATTGTTTTCAATTAAATTTTGGTGTTTATTTTGGATTTTGTAATCACTGTATTCAATTCAATTCATTTATTTCAACTATAACATATACATTACAAACATATATTCAATATGTACATATTATAAAAAAGAAAAAATACATGAAAGAGACTCGTGTCAAAGTAGTAGGAGAATCCTGCTCCGGAAAACCCCTTCGGATACATGGAACAGATCAATATCCAGAGCGATGTTGTTCAGCATAGCGGTACCCCTTCCAACAGGCATAACCATAGGCATGGCATGTTGGTCCTGTATATCGGAATATGAAACAATCTATGCGGACGCTGTCTTAGGTAATTAGCAGGAACATGCAAACCAATGCTCATCAAAATCTCAGAGTTATCGATCATACCGCGCAACAATCGATAAAAATGTGTAGTCAAATACACATTCCTTCTAGTCTCTAAACTGTTGTAGCCAAGCATACCCTGGAGAAGCTCGGTCGGGTAGAGCCAAGGATAATACCCGCACTCTCTCATGTAGAGATATCTCAGAAACTTCTTTGGGATTTTCTCTATCATAAGAGAGTACTTCAGTTCATGTGGCCCCCAAATCATCGAGCCACTCTCGAGTCTACTTCGCACTAAGGAGTTTTAAAGCGTTCTTAGTACGCGGGTATTTTCGAAAACCCTGGCAGTACGCAGAACAAATCCTAACATCTTCATTTTTAACATTTTTCTTGTAATGGTTTGTAACATAACTGTCACATTATGCTGTACATTCCGGGCTCTCGCCGTCCTGAGAAGTCTTCGCTGACGATCTTTCGGTTTCGAAGAGACGCGGGATTGATGCGACAGGAGGGAGTGCTGGTTGGCGACGGGTCTCCTGGGGCTCTTGTGATGTCCACATACTCCACGCTTAGAAGCGGATGTCTATAAATAAAGAAAAATAATGATTTTTGAGAATAGGCAGAGTGGCGAATGCTACGCTTAAAACCGTCTATAGATCATTGTAAATGCGTTGTCTTTCTCAAAAAGGTTCTCATGTCTGTTGAGATATTTGTCAGCATAATAAATTGAATTATATAAGCTTTCGTGCCTTAATTTTACTGTATCTTGAATCTTCCGTACATCATATAACCAGTTTTTTATAGTAAAAAACGTGCCATTGACATTGCATCTTTTTTAATCAAGGTCATAGCATACATAATGTAGGAAGTACTTGTCAAACTGGCAGCTGGTCATCTTTACACGCCATTTTGGTTCTCCGACTCGGTGATCTTTCTTTGTGAATATCAACTGTTCACGAAACTTTGTTGTGTCGAGATTGTGTGATGAGACCTAACAGGATTATAATAAAAAAGAATCACTTTCTATAGTTATAAAAATACTTCTATTTTTCAAAGCGCTAAAAAAATAGAAATCAATAATTAATAAAACGGGTCACGCATTCAACAACGAATCAAGATGATTGGCTAAATATCTCGACATAATTATTATAATTGTCCATCAGAACAAAGGCAAAAACTATTTTTTATGATAAAAAAGTATATGATTTTTTAAAATAATTTTCATTTTATTTTATAATTTTTTCACTCCTATAAGGCTTTTTCATACGTAAAAGTTATATAAACCAATATACAGTACAAATAAATAAAAGATAGATCATTGTTTAGAAATACACATAGTTAGTATAGAAAAATATAAAGAAGCTGTAAAATAGGTAAACATTTGTATAATATACTAACAATAAAAATTTAGATTAACAAATAAAATATAAATATACGTTACGTAATGAAATACAGTTTAAAGCAACTAGGTACATTATATTATCATACAATATAAACAGAATATTAAGTTTGATATGGAACATACACATTGATTTTAAAAATTTACATGACTCGTTAAAGGCATCGATTTTGTTAACATATTTGTTCACAAGTATATGCATCTGTACTACTGGTGAATTCGCGCTGTTATTGGTATTAAAAAAAGTTTTAATATAAAGAACTACTTTAAAGTGAAGTACGTCACAAGTTCTTTAGAATCAATCGGTCAATTACAGCATTGTTATGTGTTGTGATATATTTCCGGTTTACAATAGGCATTTTTTTAACGTTAAGTGTATTTTGATGCTATGGGGTTCTACTTTTAAATATCAGGAGAATTTCCGGACTATCTTCTGCCGTCACGGGCGGAGTTATTTAAAAATAACAAAACTTCAAAAAAATCATTGCCATCATAAAACGATAAAATATAAATTTTTTTAATCACTGAACTTCCTCATTAATCAATTATGTACTTAACAGCTGTTTACAATTCGTCATTATCGTCATCATTTGATCTCCTCATTATTCCAAATATATTTTAAGAATTGAAAGAATTCAAATAAATATTTGAAATCACCTAAATTATCAATAACTATAAAGAAGCTGCAGTACATCACAAAATCGATACTCTGTAATCAATTAGGAGAATTCATACATTTGCAAATGAATAGCAAATGACGTAGATATATTTAATATAACACTTTTGAATTTTAAAAAGCAGTGTATAAATTTATTATCTTCAAATTTTTAATCCAGTGCCTTTATTGAAATCATCTGATAGAAAATAATCATAACTTCAATAAAGGCACTGGATTAAAAGTACTTCATATTGTAAATAAAATATTAAAATTAGACAACTTAGAAATTTTAGAAATTTAAAAAGCGATTCATAATGAGAAAATAATAATTAATAACCAAATAAACAATATTTCTTTTAGTCCTCTCCTGGCTTACTTCGAAAATAATGATATCAGATTACCACCCGTGTAAGAAAAAAAACACTTGATTTATTGGGTCCACGTGTAGTATTTAGTGAACATGATAGAAATAAAATAAAAAGGAATCAATTCATTAGTTACGTAAACCTTGACAAAGAAGCTTGTTTACTTTTAAACCGGACGGTGAGAAATAAAAATTAGTGGTTAAAAACAAAGTTGTTTTATTTATTTTATTATAAAAAACTTTTTCTTTTATTTAAAAAAAATTATTTCATTTTTTTTTCACGTGTGGAATGATGCGGAGTGGCATTTTAAAGGTACGCTTTTTTTCTTCTTTTTTTGACATTGTATTTATTAATGTATAGAAAACTATAATTGGCCTATAATTTAGTTTATTTGTAAATATTGTATTTATTCTAATGATGGCTGTTGTTTTCTTTTAATAAATAAATAAATCATTCCATTTCTACACCTAATAACGCATAGGGCACTTTTTTGGTATACCAACCGCAGCATCTTGATTGAATTTTGTACACGAAGGTAAAATGATCAGTCTTGTCCTATTCCGGAGACCATGAAATGTTGCAGTGAATATCGCCCATCGATGAAATATATCACGCAAACCTTGCCGGGAATCGAACCCGGAATGTCAGGCTTGGCAAGCAAACGTATTTACCAGTGGCCACGAAGCAGACTAATCTCCACTCAATTTTTCTTTCCAAGGTTTTTACCTGTTAGTAGCCACCAAGTCCGAATAGTCGTCACACACAGAATTGTATTCATTAATTGCAGCCGGATACGAAAAAAAAATTAACTTCCACTAAATATGTATTTATATCATCACCATTCCATGTCCGCTCCCTAGTTGGAGCATATGGTATATACAAAGAGCCCCTATGCAAATCTATCGGCTGCCAACTCCTTTGTGTCCTCCCAAGTCATGTTCTCGTCCCGAAGTTCGGACAAAAACTGCCGACGAACAGTCAGCAGTGAACGTCCAGGACGTCGAGAACTGATGCCTTGTAAAATAGGCAAGCGTGGTTAAAACTCTCAGGAGGCATCCGCAGTACATGGCCATGCCAACCGTATCACCTCCGCTTGATGACAGTTGTCACCGGAGTTTGCTATATTTATATAAAGTTACTTTATTTAAAATGATAAAAAAATAAAATATTTATCCTGTCAGATTACATCTCTCTAATTACATAGACTGCATGATTGAATGTCAATTTTATCCAAATCAAAATATCACAATTAATACCCCCTAGCTACTATCAATAAAAATATAATTTTCATTTATAAGAATATTGTATTGATTTGATTACTATTTTGTCCAGTAATTTGTTTTTAATCTTACAATCACTTTTTAGATAACATGTTTTGTATTATTGATTGAATCGGCATTAAATTTGTGGAATGACATAATTAAAATATAAAATTGATAAAAAACTTTGTTTTTAGACCGCTTGAGTTTATTTTGAAGCACCACTAGTTTCGGAATACTCAGTACCTTCCATCTAATAACACCTGTAGATGGAAGGTTCTGAGTTTTCCGAAACTAGTAGTGATTGAAAATAAACTCAAGTGGTCTTGAAAAAAAGTTTTTTATTAATGATATATTTTTACAATTTGGTAAGAAATCTTTTTTATATTGAGCATCAAGATAAGATGTGAACGAATACTTTAAATTAAATTCTAATTGCTGAAAACAACACGAGAAAGAAATTTCAAAGAACTAAAAAGGTTTGGTTGGGTGGAAGATATTTCTTTCAGTAATAAGCCCGCCAAAGTGATCTTTATTCTTGTACTTGAAGTTTTAAATGAATAAACAAATATTAACAGTGAAGCAATTTTTAAAATAAATTTAGTGAGTAGTGAACAAAGAAAAAAATTAACATTACACTCTCTTAATAAAAAGGACTCTAATCAGTTTTGTATAATATGATAAAATATGTATTGTACCAAAGGATAAACCACGAGAGTCATATTTAATGAAATGTTCAGGAAACAAGATTTTGTGATTGGCAATTTCATAAACATCATAACTTTTAAACTAAATGAGATAATTTCAATCTATAATTTTTTTTCAGTGTAAAATAATTATTTTTTGATAAAACTTGTAAAAGCAAAAATTGAAATAGCGTATCTGGGACTATTTATGTTTTTTTCATTAAAAATAATTAGACTTTAGAATTTTTTTTCAACTTAAAAAAGTATTTGACTTCGGTATTTTATTCACGTATACAATAGCTTATTTCAATTATTTCTACATTTTAAAAAAAAGTAGACTTTTGTGTTTTATCCTCTAAGTTACAGATGTTATAATGTATAATTTAAAATGCAAATCGTAAGTATACAAGGAAATCTGGCCAAGTATTTTTTTACAATATTTAGATATTTTTACCAAATTTTGCTGGGCGTTGAAAGAATAACTAAGTCCGCCTTAATCTCAAAGTTTTTTTAAAACAAAACTGATCATTGTGTATTGATTAAGTTAGTGTACGAACATCTGCTACAGTAAATATTGACAAAATCAAAACACTTCCATACTAACACAATATTTGACATTATTAATCTTTTTTCAGTTCAGTGCCGAAATACGGCGTTTATTGACGAAAAAATTTAAGTATATAAATATTTGCAATACAAAATATAAAAACACAAGTGTTTCACGTGTAAACATTGCAAAATAATATTCCTAGCAGCTTCACTAGATACAAAAATAAATGTTCTAAAAACTATTAGTTTGTGACTATGCAAAAATTGTCATCTTTATTTGCCAACAAACAAGAATTCTGACTTGTCCAGCTTTTTTTGTATGCTCACAATATGAACATAATATAAATCTATATATTTTTATGTATATTGTTATCCAAATTGTGAATATATTTAGTATAAATGCAAAAATTTCCTCACAAAAAATCTCCCTTAATACTATTCCATAGAAAATAACATTTCTATGGTATTTTTCGGCGCCATCAATCTTCGTCTAGCAGAGAAAACTCACACCAAAGTATGTTAAAATGGTTTATAACTCCAGAAGGTATGGTTCCTACCATCGCTGTATTATTAGAAAATTATAAAAGGATTTTACTACGAATAATCATATTACTGGTTACGAGTATAATTATTTTTCACGCTTAAAAAGTTACTTAAAATACTTAATAAAAATAGACAGGAAGGACAACCGGGGCTTAAAAATCACATAAAAATATTGCACAACCCATAAAACATGCACTTTGGTATTTTGGATAGTTAGGTGAATAGGTAGATAGATACCGGTCTCAAAACATTTGCGGTGAAGGCGTATTTTAGTATTAACACGTTAATGTAATGAGAGTCCTGATGAAGAGACCGTTACGTTTCGAAACCGGTAGACATTATGTCATTTCCCTTTATGGTATTGAAAATGTAGAATAATAACTCTGAAGTAAATTAAACTTAGTTTATTATACTTACTCGAATAAATATTATTACTAGTTGGGCTCTAAGTTTATGACTGTTCAGTAGCAGTCAAATCTAGAATGAGCTTGCCAGGATATGTGGGTATGCACTGTATGTAGATTACTATAGGTATGTTATTGTTATCAACAAAATACTTACACCTTGCACATTAAAAAGTCGATATGTGATTATGTACTAAAATCGTAATAAAAACAGCCAAAATTTAAAAATAAATACACCCCACGCGGTATTAGCGTCGAAAAGATCTACGAAAAGCAGGAAGATCTCTAAATAACAGTGACACAGTTGGGAACATAAAAATAGGTTGATTGCTTAAAATATAAATATTACCCTCTGGAATCAGTTGTTTTTATTGTTTTTACCGGGAATAATCCAGAATCACCGTAAAAAAAGCCTCTATATCGGGTCCACCAAAACCCTTTGGAATGTTTTTTTTATTATTATTGTTATGCAAAGTAACCAAATGCACGTTAATAGGGGACAATCAATAAAATGTATACGTGGCGTGGGCCATATGAGCTTGCTAATATTTTTTAACCACACGCCATTTGTATACCAAATGTTCCCCATAGTAATGCTCGCTCTTTTATTTATTTTTATCAGAAGCCTAAATAAAAGAACCTTTTCAATAATGCCTAATACGTATTAGATTGTTATCAGAAATGGGGGTTTCGACTTTCTATTAAATAACCCAACCTTATAAAACGTGTATACGTAGTTTTATATTTTACCGCACGTAGAAGGAAGCTTTTTGGCTACCATGCCTAAAGTCGCAGGTAAGGCTTTCAGTCTCGACGCAAATTTATTGATTTTTTTAAATTTCACGACATTTCAATACTTTTTTTTTCTTTTTTTTTAGTTTCAGTGCTGTAGTTATTTGCTGCGTTTATTTGATATTTTAAAATACATATTACAATTCGTTACCCACTAAGTCTAAAGACTTTTCGGTGGGACACATTTTTTTTATGACAGGTTTATTTTACATTTTTTAATTTACAATCTACAAATTTCTTTATTAACAGGTACTAGTATTTAGAAAATATTTCTTCAATTCTTTTATTTTCATTTGAAGATCTTTCATGTTAATGATGGTTTGTAGGAGATCATTGAACAACCTTGGAATAACGCAATTTAACGTTCGTCCTACGAAGTAATTTGTAATTCGGGGAACGATCAGGGAGCCCTTAGTTTTTGATCTAGTGTTGTGAGTGTGGGAAACTCTTTTTTTATATTTTGGATCAACAAAGTTATCTTAAATCAATTTGTAGTCACAAAGTTGTTTTACCGGTAGGACATAACAGAATTTAATATACACCTTCGCCCATTTATTTCGCCTTACAGATTATGTTATCTGGTACAATCCTCTTGAACAGTCTCACCTGACTATCATAAATTTTACCTTGTTGGGAATATTTGATACCAACGATAATTCGTATAAAAAAATAGTGAATGTAGTTAATAAATTACATCATAGCATAATATTTATTAAACTTTTTATTAAAATTAATACAAAACATACCAACCAACTATCCCCAAACATACATGGATCACAATGAGGAACTTCAGCCCTACGGGAAATGGGATCCAAAAAAGGTTTTCTTGCGCGCGGTAAAAATTAGAGCATTAAATTGTAACGCAAAGATTCTTGGAAATGTACGGAAAAAATAAAAAAAAATATTTTAATAAAAACGCACTACTTTGAATAACGTCACTGGTTCATGTGAATCAACCTATGATCTGAGAGCTATGGAAGATTTCCGGTCTGCTTGGCGCTTATGGACCAATGGGAAGAACTGAATAAGAATAAGCGGAAATGAACTTTTGACGTACACGCGCAGATTTTTCAGAAATACAAAACTTTTAAAAATCGTAGCGCTGATAATACGATCTATAAAAATAAAAGTCTATTATCAAATAAAAAAATAATAAAAAACCACTTAACTTCCTCGTTGCTTTACTAAAATAACAGAAAAATCTTATTTAATCAACAACTAGTTAAGGGTGAAGTCGGCTAGCAGCCAGCAGCCATCATACTCCAAACAGAGCTTAGTCGAAATAATCGAAATACGCCGCTATGAGGAAGTTCAGTTCTACAAGAAATTGGATATGAAAAATATTTTCTTACGCGCTGTAAAATTGGAGCATTTAAGTGTATGGCGGTTTTTCTCGAAAACAATTGACCGATGATAGATTGTTGCGATAAATTTCCTGTTTCCGATAAGCCAATAAAAATATCATAAAAAAAACAACTTACCAATCAGCAGATCTCTCCGACTAGAGCTTGTAACGTCTCTGGCGGAGTAATACCAAAACTTAACAAAATCAACAACAACAGTAAGGTAACAACGGTAGGCAGAGAGGATAGAACGCCACATCACTATACCTTTGCATACAGATCTCGCTTCCTTTACATCCATAAATCTTCTCATGCACGCGCCTCGATTATTCCAACTTTTGACATGTCCATCTTTAAGTATTTGAGCAATGCCATGTCTTTCTCGGTCTTCCTCTATTTCTGCATCCATCAACATTCGCATTGTAAATATTCTCAGTCGTTCTTTCGCTGTCCGTTCGCTCTACATGTCCAAACCAGCGCAGAGCTCCTTTCTTGATTTTGTCGATAAAGTACTATCTCAGACTTACATAATAATGTACGGATCTCAATATTCGTACATCTATCGTGCATAGTTTTACCACACATTCGCCCGAGAGATCGCATTTCGATAGCATTCAGCCTACTTTCATCCCGGTTTTTCCAAGTCCATACTTCGCTCCCATACATCAGGGTCGGGACCAGGACTCCATGTGCTAATTTTGTCTCTTGCGACCAACATTTATTTGACAAGGTTGATTTAAGTGCACCGTTCACTCTGTTCCCGGCACTCACCCTCCTTTCAATATCTTTCTCAATCATTCCATTCCTAGTAAACATACTTCCCAGGTACTCAAATTCCTGTAATTGTTTTAGTATAACCCCATTCACAGTGATTTCACATTTAGTCATACTTTCAGTTCTTTCAAAAACCATCACATTCGATCTATCGACATTCATCAGCAAATCGCTTTCCTTGCATACATCGTAGACCTTTGTTACCAAGAATCGAACAATACGAAACATACAATTTTGGCTTAGTTCGATAGTCTTTTAACAAATATATATATATATTTTTTTAAACCACTGAACATTCTCATTGGTATACTGATGCAGAGCCCTATGTAACATAAGCACGAATATAGGTATAAAAATAATGTATTTTTAACAGTAATCGTTTTTTGAATATCTGAATAAATTGATAGTTTTAATACGATGTATTTGAATTGTAAAAAACATCACACGTAATATTACGTACGTACACTGAAAACAATAGTTTTTTATTACAGGTACCTACGTCAATTATATCAGTCGTGTGACCTTTTCTATTTGTCAGCGGCACCTTACTTCCTCACTCACATGTGGCCTTTTTGCGTGCATTTAATTATCCGTTTTTCTGTGCCGTATTAATTAATACTCACAAGCACAAAAAATCGTTACTTTAAATAATTTTTCATATACCACTTAAAAAGCGTATCAAAAAATACGAAAATTTAACAGTGGAGTAAAAATCAATCTTAAATAATTGTTCTCTCTCCGGGCGGGCGAAGAATACTGTTCTGAGTGTGAACAGGAACGAGAACCCTACCTGCGGTGCTGTTCTGAGCCGCTCTCGCGGCCGTAGAAAACACTGTAATGAGATAAAAGTTTGGAATATCACCCCCGGACGAGCGTTTTTGACCCTATTACTGACAAAAACACTATCGACGTCTCAGTATCGAGATTGGCAGGTGAACGCGCCAACTATTATTTCTGTCAGGCCTTTGATGAAAGTGCCTTAAAATTGTCTTTAACTGGAAATTCTGTAAAAAGTCTGTCGGGCTTTTTGTTGGCTATTCTCAGTAAGGCTTTTTGTACTTTCATTAATGTGGTTTGACTTATTTCTCCTCATCTTATTATTCCGTAATTGATAATTGATTTTGCTTGAGTATAGTATACATTAATTAACTTAGTTTTGTTTAGAATGTTTTTAAATATATATATATATATTAATTTTTTGACGCTTTTTGTGACAACTTGATAAGTACAAAAGTATATAATCTGATACTTGGGTTAGATATATATATATATATATATTAGATATATATATATATATACAGGGTCTTCTTTAAACCCTGTCACATCCGAAACCACAATGATCAGTGTGGACAAGAAGACATATAAGCATATTTAAAAAATATTTAGGACAAAGATTTTTTTTTTAAATAAAATATTTTAAAAAACAAATGGTTGCGTACTTCTGCAGGGGAGAAGCGAGGGGGGCGCCGCCGCGCGGTTGACGGTATATCAGACTCCCCCCCCCCCTCTCCTTGTTTCTCCCCTTTAGAAGTAAGCAATCATTTGTTTTTTTAAATATTTTATTTTTGTAAATTTTATTCGTTCTAAAAATTTATTTTAATGTGCCAATATGTCTTCTTGCTCTTACTGATCATCGTGGTTTCGGATGTGACAGGGTTTAATGAACACCCTGAATAAACATTTGGTTTTAAACCTGGAATATAAAGCGTTTATAATGTCCGCCACATAATCGCCATCAAGTGAAGAGGATTTAGTACCCTGGTAATTTTCAAGTAATTGCTCAAATATTTCCACCCTCATTCTACTCGTAAAATATTTTTTGTTATTTTTTATGCTCTCTTAATTCAGCTTCTAGAATTGCCCATTGAGAGAAGCCTTTGACTGTTTTAATGATGTTCCTAAAAACGATGTTACTGTTTTATCGCTCCGCGAATTGATTCACACACAAGCTGTTTCCACGGCATCCATTTTCAAATGACGCGGTAGCGGTTTTTTACCCGCAAAATCTATTTACTCTTGCGGGAGCGAGTTTACACGCGGGTTGAAACTCCCGCGTGTGCGCGCCTGGCCTAAATATTTTCTTTCCTTGCTACGAGGTGGGTAACCTCTATGGTGGTGGTGGTGGTGGTATATTCTCCGCTTTTTTTTTATATAATACAACTTCTGACGTCATGTTTACTGATTAACGTCACCAAACCCATACTCAGCATACCAACATGTAAACTAACCTCTAACTGACCCCCCAAAACATTAACGCCACTGGACGTCATCGTGGAAATAGTAACCTCGGCTTTAATTTAAAAATATTTGCTAATGTAGATAATAATTACCATACAATTTATCCCATGATTTAAGAAAATTTTCCAAGCGTGTTCAGTTTGTACACCTTTTCGGCCTCCGCAGTATCCGCAAAATTTTCACGGAGGTCACGTAGAATAAATATTATGAAATCATTCGTCAATATTTTGTATTTTGGATAAATTTATAGTTTTAATTTATAGCAATTTAAGTATGGGAAATGCAAATTTACTAAATCAATACATAAATATAGCACTTGTTAATCGATCGTAGGTCTTTCATAGTTCTTAATTGAGTAAATAAGTTTTAAAAAAAACGTTAATAATGAAAACAATTTTTTAAAAAATGATAAATTTTAAATTATAAAATTGTGTATCTGAAAATCATTTATAACTATGAAAAAGTATGTTTTACATAAATATGTAATTTCATTGTTTTGCTCCCCGCTGTTATACGTTATTAAAATTATTTGTTTACTAATTAATACTTAATGGCTTATTGAAACAATATGACGTTGCTTATTGTCGGTTCAGGCATGGGAATTTTCCGTAATTTTTTATCTATTTAAAAATTTACCAACTCATTTTTCAAATAATCTGACTCTGGTAAATTATAATTACAGACAGTGTCGTTGTTTTTCTGCAATATTGCATTTAAATATTTTCATAATTGAATAAATTATGGGAATATCCATAAAAATGCATTACTGACTTAAATGTGCGCAATAAGGTTAAATTTGATATAAACCTCAATTATTTTCATCGAAGAGCTTGCGATGGACGCAGACGCAAGCGTCGCGACCTCCGCCGCGACGCTTTAGAACTTCACTATCACTGACCGAACATGCGCGCATACCGTACATTCACGGTGACTGGACCACTGTGCACGTGCAAACCACGAGCCCATTGCGTGATATCGCATGATTGGCCCATTTCACACCACGGCAAAAATCTACACGGCATGATAAAATACAATACGGTGGATCGATATTTATTGTTTTACAAATTTATTTATTTAATGCCTGGCAAACGCAATAACCAGTACACTATGAGACCGACTAAACTCCAGTCGATTCCCTTTTGCAGGATTTTTATCTGAGAGTACTCGCTAAATTTAGGAACATACAATAATATTAAAATAATGAAAATAAGTGCTTCGACACGGGTTTTGCCCAGTGACGTGTTCATATGGAAAAGAAAATATATCAAGTTTTATGTGAAATAAATAAATAAATGATTTTCATAAAATTATCATTCAAATCTCTTTTGTTAAGTTTTATTATATTATTTGAATCGGGTTGTGGTCCCGTGGCCTAGTGTTGTTGACTCACGGATCAGAGATCCGAGGTTCGAACCCACTCTTCCCCAACTCGATTTCCATTTTATAATAGTGAGTTATTTACAACTCGTTTAAAATAGTCACCAAAATTAAAATATTTGTGTAAATTATAAGAACGCCAATATTTTTTTAAAAATAATATATTAACCAAGGCGTTTTTATTGATATTTTTATAAAAATCATTAACTATGGAGTTTTATCTATTAAAAAAAACAAAAAATTTAAATATTATCATATTTAAATATGTACAAACGAATCTAATAAATGACAATCCACTATAATTTTACCGTGCCGTTTGGATTTAGATGTTATGTGTGAAATAGGCTATTCTCCGTTGGATTGTCGGATATCACGCGGCTGGTTCGTTTATTTGGAAATTCTTGTAATAATGAACAGACTTTAGATACATAAAATACATTCACATGCAAACTCTAATCGCACTGCGAAATTATCTTCGAGAAAATAAGCCACTCGCACTCGCTTACAACGTGCACGGATTTAACGACGCCCGCTTATAACGAACACTTCCTAAAAAAAGTCTGGTGTTATTGAATTTAATATATATACAGGTGCAAAGATCAAATAAATCAAGTTTAATGGCTCATATTTGTATATAAGGAAGAATCGATGCATTGTTCCTACGTCATAGCATTATATTTTATTCTCAAGTGTTTAAAAAAACCACTCAAAAGTATGTAAGTATGTAAAGTATGTAATAAGCTGTTTTTTAAATAATATTATAAATGTATCAATAGTTAAGTGTCACTGTTGTAAAGAAAAAACTAATTAATAGTCATGTCTGAAAAAAGTTTTTTATAGTTTCAATAAATTCATGCCAAATATAAATTATTAAAATTATGATAACAAACTTTCAAGTCGAAGTATTTTGTTTTAAATTTATATATTAGTGTTATAAAAACATTTTCAAAATATTACATTCATAGCCTAGTGATATTTTCAAATTACTACTACATTTTCTTCAAAATTAAGAACGGTAATTTTCTAGTCTTAAGCAGTGGAGCCTTCGAGAAATTGATTAAATATTTGGAAAATGTGTTTATAAAGTATAAAATATAGATATCGCTTTTAAAAGTAAATCCTACTGAAAAAATACACATCGCATATCCAATAAAATATAGTCAACTAAAACGGGTTTTTAGTTATTTATATAGAATAAATTATAAAAAACTCATATATTTATGATAAAAAATCAACATAATTCCAGCTTTATGATTTACCCGCTTGACAATTTTAAACTTACACTACTAAAATCAGTCGCAAACAAACGCTACCATTCATACTTGAAATATTTTCTTTATGACAATGGAAATATTCTATTTAAAAAATATGTATGCGAGAGGAAAACTACAGTAGATATGATGAAATTCAGTTTCCCAAACCTAAATTTTCGTCCTCTTTTACGAGGCAGAAAACAGAATCTCCTAATTTATTTGATAACAAAGATAAATGATTATTTTTTATTATAACGTCACACCACATTAAAGGTAAACAACAGTAAATCCATAATACGACTGTTTTGACTCCCACCATATAAAATAAAAATAATTTGACTACCAGAAAAAAATCACAGTATTAATCAAAAATACCGAACTACTTATTTTTTACTAAACATTATAAAACAGAATTTATTTCCTGAAAAAAAAACTTACTTATTTACTATTGGTTTAAATTTTGCGTGACAATAAATGCATAAACAGTTTAACCTTGTGTTGATATCTAGGCACCCTTTTACATTTAATTATTTAAAAAAACATTTTACTGTATTCTCTTTACAAAAAATATTAATAAGTTTTTTTACTAATTGCAAAATAGTGTTTTTTTCTATCCTGGAGATTTTTTTTTTGGATTTGATGTTGTATTCTCATACAACATTATATGTTGTACCATAAAAGCATTTAGGGGTAAATAAATGTATCTCCATTTTGAGCATTAAAATATCTGATATATGAAGAAAATATTACAGCATTAAGAACACAAAAAAATTAACATATAATTCTAAACGAATTAACTTTAAAGCCTCTAAATAGTACAGGACGTTTGCAGCATAAAAAATCACTAATTTTTCTCCTGTAAAGTGGTTTTGTACTGTGGTTTACCTTTCGCATACAGAATCGTTATAGCATTTTTAAGACAAATCTAAACATTTATATGACACATCGGTATTGAAAAGAAAAACAAAAACAACTCAATGAAAAATACGTGGTTCAAGACGTGTTCATTTAGTTTTTTAGATTTCTTGGAAATTCTTTTTTTTGTTGTTGTTATGACTCTATTATTTTTTCAAATGTGCGACATCGCGACTGTTATTTTAAAAAATGACGTTTTAACCCTAAATACCGCAATTTATCATTTTAAAATTTGGTGTCAAAGTGTTGATATTTTCAACCTTTATGAAAAAAGTGGGTAATTCTGTTATTATATACCTATTTTAAAATAATGTTATTAAAACATTGGTTTGTAATTTAAGTACTGTAGACGGGTTTAAATTCCATCAGTCTATATCGTCGTCTATACATTTTTTTGGGGTAGTATTCTTCTGGTTTTGGTTGCGTTCGGTTCACGCGTAAGGCACCGGGGTCCAAAGAGCATCGTCTAAAGGTCGGAATATCGTGGCCCGCAGATTACGCAAATATAGATTAGCAGCCATCAACACCACTATATATGAAGAAGCTAATAGATCCGAAAGCGCAGTGTTACGAAATCACTTCCACCGGGCAGTGCTTCTAAAACCAGAACAACCCTTCGGCCGCCATTACTCAAAACATGATACTGTGACAAATGAAAGTTTTTATTGATTGTGCATCTTGGGAATAGTGATTCGGTTATTAAAACGGTGAGTTTTCTCATGTTAATTTAACGGCCGTTTTAATTACTTATTTTTTTTAATAACATTACCAAAAACATTTTAGTTGTTTTTATTATTTGAAGTCTTTAAAGCTTCTATTTTTTATTTATGAATTGCGCGATCATATTGTATTATTAACACTAACATTTTATGTACACGCTATTGACGAAGTTCTATTATGAATTGATCGAATGATAAATTCTAAAAAATCGAATTATAGATATCCGAAAAATGAGCAACATTTTAAACTTTATTTACTTGCCTGTTGTGAAATGGTATAAATGTTCAATAATTTTTATTTTCTTATTTATGTTTAAAGCATCAACTTTCTAGTCAACCATTTTAACTAATGTTAGTAAATATTAGTACATAACCACTTACCGGCTTTTTTAGTATACCAGTTTCGAGACGTACCCGTCTCTTCGTCAAGACACTCACTACACCAACATGCAAATACTAAAATACAGTAGACTAAAAAAGTCGGTATATTTTTTAAATAAAACATTAAAAAGTTCGTGGTACTAAATTAATAAAACGTTATATTAAGGTTGATTCATCATGTTAGTTCAAACGCAAAACGAGGGAGATAACCACAGCGGTCAAGACAGTTTTATTGGATTTTTTTCTACCACTTACACGAAAATAGTTCGGTAATTAATAAATCGAAGTCGTTTTTGTGTTAACAGTTCAAATAATCCCGCAGAATCAGAAATATTATTACGGTTTTATTAGCGGAGCAAATATTATGCGCATGCCAACTGCGCTGAACTAAAAAACCAAAGATATAAATTTTGAAAATAAAGTTAGCCGCTGCGTTTTTTTATTATTTATCACATTAGCGGCATTAAAACAATGCCGTTCTTCTACAGTGCTTATTCTATCGTTCGTATTGGATATCTCGCCATGATCGTAGAACAACGACGCATGTGATTGAATTCGACTTGACATGAGAGCGATTTAAAAAATACTTGACACTATATTTCGCAACTTGACAAGTACAAAAGTATATCATTTGATACTTGGGTTAGTAATAAATATATATTTTTTAAAACCTGGAACATAAAGCCTTTATATAACCTTTTCAAGATCAAATATAAAAGGCAGTCAGTGTCGCATTTTTCGCACATCCGTCGTGGTTCTACGATCACGACGATCATTCTTTTAAAAGATGGCAAAACCTGTCATTTTTCAATAAATTTTTATGGAGAACAATTTTAAAGTTTAATGGGCTCTAAAATATATGAATTTTAGTTTATAAACCAAAATGTAGTGTCAATAGATCCATTGAGCATTTTTTTCACCAAAGCGTGTTTACACAAAATGCTGAAAATACGCCTAAAAAACGACGTATCATATTTAAGCATCTTCCAACAGCTGGAACACTTCAAAACATTATCAAAATACCTGCAGGTATTGAAATTTTAGTTACTCGTAGTATAATATTAGTCAAAAATACTGACATACACAAATATAACACCAGACAACAACAACACTATCATATTGAAAAAGCAAAGACAAACACAGGACAGTCAAAAATACTACATAATGGACTTAAACACTACAACGACCTACCTTACTACTTGAAAACTTTTACTGGAGACAAATTTAAAATCAATCTGAAAAAGCACATGATGACTGAACTAACTAGACTAGACGAGACATAAAATGACTTGACAATATTTAATTTTATAAATAATAATGTAACCCTAACGGGTTTTTTTAAATTGTAAATAAATAAAAAAAATAAAAAAAAAACCTTATTTTACTCGCGTAATAAAGTTACATAAAGTTTGTTATTGATTTTAATAATATATACTCTTATAGATTATTTTTAAACATCTAAATAATACGATTTTTAAATGGCCCGATTACAATGGGAAGTTAACTGAGTTATCTTCAGTTGTCTTTAAAAAAAACGAATCTTCTGTACGAAATCTTTTATTTATTTTTTGTTTTAAAAAATTAAGTATTTTGTTGGTTATTATTTGTAGTTAGTTGAACATGTGAAAAAAAACTTATACTTTTTCATACAGAAAATTCGATTTTAGTTTATAGGCAATCTAAGATAAATGTCAACTTCCCAGTGTAGTCGAGGTCCGTGTATATAAATATTGAAAAATCAACTTTAATAAGCTTAATCAATGTTGAAACTCGTCTACCGAAAGCCATGAGTGTACTTTATAATTATTTTGAGTGTACTTAATATTAAGGAAATTTGTGGATTAAAGTATCACTCGTGTTTTATTTATATAATAAATTAATAATTATTGTTGTGTCTACATAAAACTAAATTAGTTCTGATTTCGTCTAATTTAATTTATTTTAAAAATCGTTTCTCTTTATACATTATATTTATAAAAATACCTTATGTTTTAACTCGAATCATAACTAGGTGGATCCACCTTACTCTGATGAATAAGACACCGCATGACAGTACGTGACATGTATGTAATGTATTATGTAATGTATTTCTCAGTGGTAAATACATTGGATTGTAAACTATTGACCTAGTCAAACCGTCTCGCCCCGAAGTTGGACAATACTGTCTGTGTCGAGACTCAAAATGCGACATTATAAATATAGAACCAAATTAACTCAAAAAAAATTTTCCTCAAAACCTTGATCTCCCCCGGACTTATAAAATAAGAAAATTCAATGAATTAATTTACTTTAATGTTGTGTAGGTACACCGATCCACTGCAGAAAAAAAAATCATGTGTTCACATTTAAATGCACCTGCTGGAATTTTCTATAATAGTTTTTATCATATATATGTCAACAATATTTCGAGTTTGTCCAAATTTTTGTAGACAAGGACTGGATTCAACTCCCTGGGGAGCTGTTTATATTAACATATTACGACAGAGACGAAGAACATTTAAGAGAAGGTAATATAGAGTCTAGGCACCCACGAGGCTTATGACTTGTCAATGGCTGGTTTAAGTGGCCACTTTACACACTGTGTAACATTCACCATTCTGCCCATATTTGAACATATGTACACCTTCAATTCTTTCATCTGTTGATGTTTGTGAAGTCAAAGAGCTGAAAAGCTGAGCTTTATTTATGCGGGTGAGATTCATCTAATTGAATTATTTCACTTACATACTAGGCAGTCCTTGTCCACAAAAATTTGGACAAACTCAAAATATTGTTGATTAATCCACCTGGTCCATGAAGAAGTATAGAAATTGAAGAAATAACATTTTCAGGCGTTGCCTAGTATGTTGGTGGAATAGTTCTATTAGATGAATCTCACCCGCATAAATAAAGGTTTCAGCTCTTTAACTATATAATATCCCCTCACACCAGCACTTTTGCTGATTGGGAATATTTTCGTACTAAGAAAATATGTAATAAAATGTAATATGTAAAGTTTCAAAACCTTGTATTTTGTCATAAATGAATTTTTTAAAAAAACTTCACATACATCAACGGATGAAATAATTGAAGGTGTGTAGATGTTCAAATATGGGCAGAATGGTGAATGTTACACATTGTATAAAGTGGCCACTTAAACCAGCCATTGACATAAGCCCTGTAGATGCCTAGACTTCTACATTACCTTCTCTTAAATGTTTTTCGTCTCTGTTGTAATGTGTTAATATATATATGTTATTATGTTTATTGCTGCCTCACTAAACTCCGTGTATCAATGTCAAAGATTATTAAACTGTAAAGGGATGAATCGTAATGTTTGCTGTGTGCACGGGGCGAAAGTAAAGACAAAGGTGATTTTTTTTTTTTAATTTCGGCAGAAAAATATTTTAATTACATTCTTAACATTATGGGTCAGGATTATGCAAAAAAATTCAATCAATGTGATGATTAACAAAAACGTGATTAAAAAAATATGCTTCCTAGGAAACTGCCCCCCCCCTCCCCAATCAATTCACGTATTTTAAAAATATATCTACACAATAATAGTGAAAGTAAAAACAGCAAGACTTTTTTAAAATGAAAATATTACTTCAACAGATTATATACGAGTACATCTACTTTATCTCCATCTTTGTCGGCCTCGTAGTGTCTCGTAGGTCAGCGCGTTTGCCTAACATGCAAGAGGTCTTAGGTTCGCTTCCCGTCATGTTTGACATGAAATATTCATTTTAAAAAAGCTGCTTTTACACTGGTGCCTGAAGCGTAAGACTGATCATCTCACCTTCATGTAACAAAAAAGATCAAAATGCACTGCGATTGGTGTACCAATGTAGTGCCCTATGCACCATTAGGTGCGGAAAGGGTATGATGACATCTACTTTATATAAGAACACGTCACTATGAAAAGGAAAAATCTAATTCTGTAGTGGCGTGTATTGGCTGATTTGAGTGATTACATTACACGCCGTGTTACATACAGCCTTATTGATGTAGGTGAGATTGTCTACAATTATTTCGCCTACTGGGTATTAATTATTACTCAATATATTGTTATGCCCCGATGCCTTTTAACCTTTTTTTTGTATTTATTTTTATTTAAGAAGGTAAACATAAACGTTAACAGTAAATATAAAAGGAAAAATAATAAAACCCACTAAACCGGGAGTCCGACTTGTCAGCAAGTTTTTTATTTTTCTTTTACAAAGAAAAACGCTAGAGAAATTATATAAATTAAATAAGTAATATAAATATTATTAAGAACTAAAAGCATACGTATTTTTTACACAAAATTTATTTACAAAAATTTAAATAGATGACTGTTAACATAAAATAATAATCAATACACCTTGTTACATATTAGCCATTTAATTATTTTTTTCTTACAAGTTTTGTCAACATTTTCTTTTGAGATTTGCTTAGGAATCTTATTGAAAATTTTAGGAAGTGTATAATGAAGTGTTTTTTGGCCATATTTGTTTACAAACCTCGGTACTGACAAGCCTTCACGTTGTGCTAGCCTTGTATTATGTGTATATATATATATTTTCTGGTAGTTACTATCAAATCGATATCTAGTAAAAAATTTGAGCCATAGAATAGCATTTACGAACAGGCACTCTTGCTTTTCAAAAAGTTCAGGTACCTCTTCCTTATCAATTCTAGCTGATCTGTTAATTAATTTAAGAGCCGAGTTTTGTGAAGATTGAATTTTTTAACGTTGAATTTCAAAATAACAGAATTCTAACAATATAAAAAAGTATCATATTATACTTTCCGCCTTATGTTACTTGCTTAAAAATGGACATGCCCCCAATTTAAAAGTCAATAGAAAAACGGTTTGCTAATGCGTTTATTTCAATTTTAACATTTGACCGCTTCATGTCATTGAACTTAACATCGATAGATAAATGAATAGATAAACATAATCAGTGCCGAAAATCGGCGTTTATTATAGTAAATAATACAATGTGTTATTTTATTTTACTGAAATAATCGACACTTAGTGCCTTTTACATATTAATTGCTAATTCAATAATAAACATACATGTAAGAAGAATAATCATAAGTAAATATAGCATTTAAAACAAATTTCTAGTCACGTAGGTGTTTCTTAGCAAACCAAAGCAGTCGGGACGGAGTTTAGGACGCTGTGGCTCGAGATTTTTAAACCTAAATATTTTGTTTATTTATATGTACGCTCAATGGTCATTTTTAAGGACATATTTATACATAGAAAATTATTATAAAAAAAGAAGAAAGACTCAATGGTTTATAGTAGACTTTGTGGGGGTCGAAGCGGGAGAGGGGTGTTTATATTTGAATCTGATTCAGTGATCGTTTGAAAGAAGACAACTTGTTATCAAACAAATCAAGACTGGTATGTTTGTTGGCAGACCTAAGAATTCTGGGCATAGGGGAATGTTAGTTCTATGGTTATCGGTATGAAAGAGTAAGTTTTATCTGTGGTTTCTAGTTGGAATATTGAATTTTATTGAGCTCAGTAGTTCAGGCGCATCAAAGAGTGAGTTGAGAATTTAAAATAGGACTAGAAGGTCATATTTATTTCGACGGTCTTAAAAAGAAGATATATTTAAGCTAGTTTCTAACTCATTATACGTATATTGGTCTCCGGGTAAGCCAAACCTCCAGCCTATCTTTCTCAAAAATCGATGTCAAACTGATTCAATATTCTTGATGTGAACATCATAATATGGAGACCAGATAACAGAGATAATATATAAAAATATTTAAACTTTTTGTTTTACTAAATGAGATATATATGTTTTAATCATCGGGAATTGCCACTGTCACTATGGTTGCATCGTCTACATGTGATGTTAACGACCCTATCTCCCTTAGTCCTAGATCTACCACTTCCTCCATTCTGGAAAGCGTATTTATATATTTATTAGGTTTGTGTAAAAAAAAAAAATTTGACTCATATATTTTTGTGGTATATTTAGTTATAAAGGTGTAACTTACTTTATTATTCTTAATAATATGTGTTTTTTATAAAAAAATGTTAATGTCATTTAAATCCCGAATTGAGTTGTACTAATTCCTGGGAATGTAATTAATATGTATTATACTTTGGAAATGTATTATCTGATTTATAAATAAAATAAAAAAATAGGTAAAAAAAGTAACATTTCTAGTCGTTACACCTCGTTCAGTAATCACTCTATACCGTATATGGCTAAACCACGTGCAAATTAACATAACCGATAACACAGCTTAATCGCGTGTTGTTTGATCGTTCGTAATAGGTAAATATTAGAAGTACCTATCTATAATAAATATTTTTCGTATATTTTCATACGTACCTAGTACCTACCATCGAATAAATTTGAAAAAGGATTCCTTTTAAAAATGTATAATAGTAATAAATTTGTAGACCTCGTGGTGTATTGTTTTTATGGTTTTATTTATTTCATTTTTTTTCCATTGAATTTGTAATCTTGTATTCATTTATTTTATACTCGTTATCACTATGTAGTTTATAGGTTATAATTACCATATGTGTGTATTGTGTATGTATTTTTTAAAATGCCAAAGCCCGCTAGGGCGTTTCAATTTTTTTTAAATAATTAAATCTTTAATTTATACAAGAAATTTTATTATTTTTCTAAGCCAAGATTTTTGCTTGTAAGGCATTTTTTTCTTAATTGCTCGCAAAGAAAACATTTTCATTTTGAGTAGTAGCAGCATTAAACGTTCTCATCTTTTCATGTTGATTTAATAATCCGTCATCTGCTTACTACTTAAATTTATTACAGTCTCACGTGATATTATCATCACCATCAGACCCTTATCCGCACCCGATGGTGCATAGAAAACTGCATTGATAAAGTAAATGCAGCGTATCTTGATTATCCGTTTCATGCAGGTAAGGTCACCGGTCTTACGCTTCAGGTGCCAGTCTAGGGTCGTTTAAATATTGCAGTGTAAAATTACCATACAAAAAATATGTACAATGATTTTATTAATATATATAATTCGTTGATAGTCACCATGGGGTCTTACTTATAAAAAATGACATTAATCTTATCAGATGTCAACATAATGAAGAAGATATAATCCGATAAGATAAAGATGTTTTTATATCCGTTTTAAAATAATTTCTGTAAATATTTAGTGGAAGTTGATAACAGTGATAAGGAGCCATTAGTTCTGTAAAATAAAATGCAAAAAATGCTGGAATTGAGATTAAGTATAAATGTAAATATTACACAATATTAGACATGATGATTATTATCATATAATTATTGTCGAAAGAACCCAAAAGAATATAAACACTCGTTCAGCTACACAAATTAACTGTATTGTCCCATTTGTATCAACCGCCTTTGGTAAAAGCAATATAATGTGATTGCGCCAAATATAAAATACTCAAAATGTAAAACAAATTTTAAAATAAAAATAACTTCACATAGTAATAAATAAGTAAAAATAACAAAATAGTGAAGCGCGAGGTTTTTTTAAAAAATATATGTAGATTAATAAACGTAGTACTTTATATAATTGGTACACATATGATTTATATTCTTATTGCATTATTTTATGTTTGTTTTTTATTATATGTTTTACCATATTATTTATGTTTGAGTAATATGTATTCGTTATAATACAAATATAAAGTATATATATATGCTAAGAAATTCTTAGTATAGAATATACTTTATATTTGTATTATAACGAATTTGAATTTCTTACCTTTGATTAGCTAGGCATTTTTAATTAAGTAGATTTTTTGTAATTGTTATATTAGCACTTTGTATCCCGGAGCCGTAGGCTTTTAAGAAAAAAAGTGCCAACCTCAAAACGATTAAAATTTTTAATAAATCATAATTAAAGGGAAAATTGCTCGGTGGAACAAAATTTTTGACACTTTTAATGCGTAGATAAACGTATCGAGGGGTTCTAGACCCGTCGGTATAAACCGATGTACTTACATCAAAACTTGATGGGAGGGGGGGTATCGGCGTGTACCTTTATAGGCGGTCGGGAGACTTTTATCTTCAACTATGACGTCATACTGAAGCTATGTCATTTTAGAACGTAGATATGCGTACCGTGACGTACGCTTCCCCTTTTTTCATATTGATGTACCTACCCAAAACTTGAAGGGGGGGGGGGGGGGTCGGTAGTATATCTTTATAATCGTTAGAGGGAATTTATCTTCAACTTTACCGTCAAGGTGAAGGTATGACGTCTTTATCTTCCCTTCATAATCGAGGCCCAGGTCGAAATGTCCCCAAATGTGCGAACGTTCGCTTGCGGGGTTAAGCCCGTGCGCAGCATCGACGTTACGTGCCGTCTGCGCCGCGTCGGTACCGCGACGGAACTAATGCCAATTTATAAATTCTCCGTTATGAAATTTATGAAAATATCTGAGCAATAACAAACGACGAAAAACATTGAAAACCCACACCGTTTACCCGGATCCGTTTCAGAGGTCTCGTGGCCTCTTCTCAGAACCGCACATTGCAAAAACAAATTTCAATCATTAATGAACGGTTATATAAAAATATTCTGTGTTTACAAAAGATTCGCGTTATTTAGAATTTACATTTACTGCTTTCAATACCCCTATCACCGCCAGTGCACCTAAGTATGTATAGTCAACTAGCGGACCCGACAGACGTTGTCCTGCCCGAAAGTTGACTTGCCTGCTATTAGCTTGAAAAATACTTTTCATTGATGAGTAGGTACCTAAGTACTTGTTTATGATTGGATTCCAAAACATAATAATCAATTTTCAAATATAGAATTCTTTTTGCAAATGTCAAATTGGGCTCTTCTCACCAACAGGGGTGCACTTTATTTATGAATGCGGCTTTCAATTGCATTAAATGTCGGTTGTATTATTGTATTAAAAATACAGTAAAACGAAAAAATGGGAAGAAATTATAAGGAATGTAAGGAAAGAATCTGATTTGGATCCATAAAAAGCTATTGTTGTTTGTAAACATTCAAAAACAACATTTTTTTAACACAAAAAAACAACATCCTTCCATTTTTTTAATGCATTCTCGCCGAATGCAACCATGGTAGGTCGATGAAAAAAAGATTTATGCTTCAAACTTTAATTTTACTATCTACGAACACGCGCAGCGCAAAGATCTACATTTCGCTGAAAACCGCACGTAAATCGGATAAGCCATTTAGGAAAAGTTCAGTGACATCACACTATAGAAGAATTACATACATAAAGATTGGTCTGTCACCTTCAATCTAAGTTTTCCTATTCTGACGGCTATAGGGTATGATAATTCATTAGCCTGTTGGTAAACCGCGAGAAACAATCCCGATCGGGCAAACGACGAAAAAACAAATGACTAACTGATTTTTTAAAAATAACATGGCTCCAAAGCAAAAACTATTAGAATTTGTAATTCCGAAGACTAGAGATAGCCACGTTTCAATTGGCCTGTTTGTAAAAACAGCCATTTCAAAGCTAAAATTACGTCACTGGTCATATATTTGTTTAATTATTGGGTAAAAGCGCTATTATATATTTTTCACTTAGTGTTTTTTGAGTTTGTTTTTTTGGCCCTACAAGTAAATACTGTTTTATTTTATTTAAAGATGTATTTTTGCTTTTCGATAAAACTGTGACTTTCCATGCGCCGTGCATTGAGGTATTGTAAATGCATCGTGTGCACTCTGCAATGTCATAATTTTATTTTCTTAGATCAATCAATCTTCAAAATTCCTTCATGAGTTTTTAATATCATATTGTATGAGCTCATTTTCAGTCGATGTAAAAACTTAAAAAAACTTGAAAGACTTTTTTGCATCACAACAGGCTAGGAGGCCCAATTAGCGAGGTGAATTGCAGTACAGAACACCCAGGCTTGAGAAAAATCACATTTTATTTTTTGTTCTCCCCGGGAATCGACCCGGAACCTTCCATGAGTGAGTCAAGTGTCTTAACCACTACACCACGGAGTCCGCATTACGAAGAATTGAGAATATCAAATATTCGACCTGATATTTCTGAAATCTGACCAGCTCACGCATCACATTAATCGATTTTCACGTGAAAGAAAAATCCGTTTTTCTAATGATAATTTCAGTTATAGTTTTCTGTAATTGTACTTATTTATATTTACTTAAAAAAAGCATTAAAACTATTATGTAATCTGTTAAGGGGTTAGGTTTAATACCCTATTAGACCTATTAAGCTTACCCCCTCTCTCCATCTCCTCTTCTTTTTTCATTAATTCTCAAACAAAATAATATTTTTATAATTTAATCAGTGCATGTTTGTCCTAATCAGTGCATGTGCTTATTAAAATGCATGTCGTGTAGGTTTTATATTTTTGTGCAACAACTATGGTGAAGGTGTATAATGGGTTTTGCATGTTGGTTTGCATGTTGGTTTAATTGGTATCCTGACGAAGAGACGAGTACGTCTCGAAACCGATAGACATAGAAAAGTCAGTAAGTAGTTATATACAAATATTTAATAACATTTATTAAAATGTTTGACCACAAAGTTAATGCTTTAAATATTAATAATATAAAAAAATATAATTATGCCATGATAAAATTGTGTATTGTGTGCATTTACTAAATAAATATTAATTAATTAATTAATTTTTCTTTCAATATGTTTCTTTTTTGGGTGATATCGTGTGTATTGGATTTGTTCCAACGTTTCGGCTACCATTGCAGTAGCCATCTTCAGGGTAAACTGAGACTCGGTTTACCCTGAAGACGGCTCCTGCAATGGTAGCTGAAACATCAGAACAAATCCAACACAGTATCACCCAAAAAAGAAACATATTGATAACAGTGACCGTGAAAACATTCGTACCTATTTAAGTATTCTGACAGTTCGATTTTGGTGCACCGCAAATTTTCTTTTGATCAAAAGTGCAAGGTGACTTAGAAAAGTTCAAGAACCACTTAGATACTCGGAAAATAATCGTCACAAGACGTTATTTCAAGCGAGAATCATACGATTGTGGGTTGCGTGTGATAATGATGATATTGTAATCAATTATTGCATTTCCTATAATAATCATACACTCATTAAGCGCACGTGGCTCTTTAGTACCACTGACTGGCGATATTATTTTACTATCGTTTTATAGACTTGTTGACCTATGACGTAACCTTCTGCGTTATTAAATGGCTTAGCTACCATTCATTCACGTATGTATTTTCCCAGTGAATCTAATAAGGGTTGTCTTTACTTATGACCTCACACCTCAACGAAAGAGCTAGAGGTGAAAAAACTTAACAAAGATAGCACTTAACATTCTTTTATTTTTTTTATTGATTTATGTAATTACATAATAAATGGTTTTTTTTATTATACAATCTAGTTTTAAATTATTTTATGTTAAAGCTGTTACTTTCCAAAAAAGAGCTAGCTTTTGTGCTTGGATAGTGACTTACACTATTTGATTTATTTAGAAATTTAAAGTTATATAATTTCGAATACACATGAGAAAAAAAAATGTACGAAATAAAAAGAAAAACACAAAATTGTAATACAGTAATTCTAATTAAAATAGAAAGCTGTTTTTCCTCGGATTCAAAAAACTTATTTAAATTTATTTTGAATCTATTTTCTGATAAATTAGTTTTAATCGTTTCAAGTTCTTTTTGTTTTTTTTTAAACTTATTCATATATACGTACATATTACAAAAAAATCAATGATAACGTATCCCAAACTCTATGAGGCCAAGGGCCCTGTGTTGAGTTAGGACACAACATAATGGAAAGTGGAAGCACGTTCATAATTAAATAATAGCTAAAATTAAAATGAAATATTATAACGTAAACATACATATATTTCAAAGGGTATCTGGACAACATGCTAAATAGTATATTAATCTATGTAATTCTCGCGGCAGTCTCCTGCAATGGTCTCTTCCCTTAGACAAAATCCAGACTTGTACACTTCTCCTGAAAATGGCTTTCACACTTTTGAGGCCACAAAAGGGAAATTTCTCTGAGCAAACGTCGTACTTGTTTTTATAATAAAATCATTCAAATTACAGGAAAACCTCGTACGAGCATTCTGCTGGGATCTACTCTTGTAGCCGCATGACCAGAAATGTGTCAATGACTCTTTTTAAAAAGTTGTCTAATGTCCAGTACCTTTTTGAATTGGAACAATGTCTCAGATGGGAAAGTGAGGGGACAACGCAGCATCACTCTGTGTATTATTTTTTTATACGTTTATTAGAGGGTTCGTGACAGACGCAGTGCCACCTCCCCAGCCCACTATACTATAGGTTGCCACTGACTGAAAAAGAGCAAAATATACCGTTCTGGTAGTACCAATGTCCAAGATGTTCCTAGTCCATTGGGGAGAATTATGTAATTTTTTATTCCTCTGGTGTGAGCCTATCGTTTGTATTTTTGTTAATAAATCGTCTTTTATGGGAGCTAGAACCATCCAAACAGCGTGTCGATCTTCTCAGAGATCGAACCTGAAATCTCATGGACAATATCAGCTTTTTAATAACAGAGAAATATTACTTTTTTTACATTTTAAAATTGATAAGTCTATGAAATACTGTCCAAAAAAATAATATTTTTTTGCTAATTATTAGCATCATATTTTTTTTTTTTAAATTTGTAATTTTGAATTCCCGCAAAAACGGTTATTTCATTGGCCACGCCCCTAATACGTCACGATTCACGTGTATTTGTTCCTGCCCATTCAATTTTTTTCAGAACATTTTCACGAATCTTGACGTCACTTTCGTACTATGTGGTATTTCCTATAAAGTATAAACGTATTGGAATAGTAAATAGCTATGTAACCAAAATAAAATTGTGTTGAAATACAGTCGTCATTTCCCTATCCGCGACCAGTGGTCCATAGGGCACTGCATTAGCACTCAAATCGCGGTGTATCTAGATAGTTTTTGTTACATGGAAAGTAAGGGAATCAGACTTACGCTTTAGAAATACAATAGATCGTTTTTAATTTATTTTAGAAAAAATGTAATAAAGATTAGTACAGAATTTAGAGTTTATTTAGCTGGGGGATGCAGTGAATTTTTCTTACGATATTTTTTTCGCAGAAATGTAGACGGAGAAGGGTGGTAACACAGAATGACGTCATTTTCAGACGAGCGCGGCCCCCGCAATAAGGGTTTTTCATACACCTTTGAAAATAAAATCGCACAACAATTCATTAAGCTTGTACCATCGCAAAACTACCACTATTATGCTGTCATCCCTTTCGCTTATATGATTTGCCATTAAAATCAGGGGTCTCCAAACTTTTTAGCTTAAGGGTCACACGTACTCCTCAACTAAGTCCCAAGGCCTAACACATAGCTAGCTCATCATACCGATATACTGTTAAACTTCTTAGATTTTCACGGCCGTTAAGATGCACAATAAGTTTTTCTGGGTTATTATGCCGTGTGTCGTTCGTACTCTCTACCGACGTTTCGGATCGCGTTACAGCGTCCATCATCAGGGTTGATGTTATTTGTGTATGAATATGTGTTACGTTAGGTACTTAGAATTTTTACCGTGTCGTAGTCGTTTTTGTGTGATGTTATGTATTTGGGACTTGTACCGTGTCGTAGTCGTTTAGATTAATGTGTACCATTATGTAATGGTACACATTAATCTAAACGACTACGACACGGTACAAGTCCCAAATACATAACATAATGGTACACATTAATCTAAACGACTACGACACGGTACAAGTCCCAAATACATAACATCACACAAAAACGACTACGACACGGTAAAAATTCTAAGTACCTAACGTAACACATATTCATACACAAATAACATCAACCCTGATGATGGACGCTGTAACGCGATCCGAAACGTCGGTAGAGAGTACGAACGACACACGGCATAATAACCCAGAAAAACTTATTGTGCGATATACTGTTGTTTCGAATTACGTGAAATGTTTGGTTTCGGGACTCGCCGACGAGTGACATATCTATGGCGCAGAGCGCGGGGATTGACTCCACAAAGGTACAGCTACATACATCTCATTAATCGTAATAATTATAATTTTTAATTTCATTATCAGCGGCCTCCGCGGTGTATTGGCAAAGACGCTTGACTCACACACAGAAAGTTTCTGGTTCGATTCCCGATGAGAACACAGTAATTAAAACGTGATTTTTCTTGAGCCTGGGTGTTCTGTGTTGTAATTCACCACTGTTATTGAGCCTCCTAGCTTGTTGTGATGCAAAAAAAGAAATTATTTGAATTATTCACTAATTTTTTAGGATAAATCTCGTATCATTAATTACGGTTAATATAGTCAATTTTACTATCTATCTCAGTAATTGCGTTTCTTAATTGGTTGTCAAATAAAAACATCTGACTGCTTTTTTGTATAATTAATTAAGTACATTTTACAGTGTTATCAAAATAAACTGGCGGGCCGGATTGGTGGTGCTCGCAAGCCGTAGTTTTGAGACCCTGATTTAAATAGTGCTGCGCATAATATAAAATAAATAATATTGTGACAATCAAATTAATTCATTTTTTTCATAGCGGTGTTTCGGATCATTTATACGTGAACAATACAGTAAATAGAACAATATTGTCTTGTCAAATCGCTATTGTCATGAGGTCCTTTCCGTACGTATTCACACGACGACAAATGCGACCGCGCGCTGTGGTGGAGGTAATCGTTGTTCCGCGGATATAGCCTGCCCGTCTATCTCCGTGACAATGTCTCGGAACGATGTTTAGCCCTACAAATTGCTGTTTACACATGGAAAAACGGGTAAAATGCGTGGGAAACGACCCGTTTTGACCATTTTACGAAAATGCAACAATTATTATAATGTGCATACTAAATGCTAAAAATACTATTTGGTAGTTTAGAACATTTTATCAAACTGCATTTTAACAGATTATTCACACATAAATCATAAATAGTCCATTAATTATAAACATTAAATAAAAACTACTAAAAATAATAATGTGGTACTATAAAAAAAATACAAAGAAACAATGGACCTAAAATAATAATAATTACCACTAATAAAACATGTGAAATTGGAATAATTTGTGTTATATTTGTTTAACAAACTTACGAACGTAGCAGCAATCGTAAAATCTTTATGTTTTTGTTTCATTTATTCCAAACGCATTAATGGCAAATATAATTTATTTTTATCTTTACCTCAATGGAAAATAAATCATGTTTTCATTGTTTTATGTTACAAATAGCGTGCAATCTTTTTTTAAATATCAAAATGTGATATTGCATGTTAGCCCCCTCGCAATCCTGTAACCTTCAAGTAGATAGTAGGTACCTCCCCAAGGTCACTGCTACTCGGTTATTCACCCCTAACATGTGATTTCATTAAAGCTTTTGCAACCATTAACTTTACCACTTCCCCACCTGCAAAATTAATAATAAATTGAAATCTGAAAATAGAAAATACCGTCACAAAATTAGATTCACATTCATTGTTTCTTTAGAGGTGAAGTTTATTCCGATTATTTTGTGAATTTTCAGGATATCAAATCTAAATACTTAAAAAATGATCGAGTCAAAAGTAGACACAATCGAAGGGCATGTATGACAAGTTGTATCAATGTGTAGACGTGTGTGACGGTTCATGCTCTCTGCCTATCACTACGGGGAAATGGCGTGATGGTAATAGTTTCCCTTAAAAAAATCTTTTAAAAAATCTGAATCCATCACCTAGCTATACCTATTTTCTCGTATTTTTTTTTCAACAATAATTCATTTACAAAAAATACAATTCATTAAGCCCCACTAATTTGTATTAATGCGATTCGTCAGAGGGTGCTTATAACCAAGATATTATTTTACACATTTTGTATTTCTCGGCGTTGTGGTGTAGTGGTCAGCGTGTTTGCCTACCATGCAAGGAGTTCGATTCCCGACATTTTAAAAAGTATTTTTACACTGAAATATTTCATAGTATCTGGACTGGCACTTGAACGTAAGACTGATAATCTTACCTTCATGTAACAAAAAGGATCAATATGCGTTGCGATTTTTGTGCCAATGCAATGCCATATGCACCATTAAGTGCGGAAAGAGAATGATGATGATGATGATTTTATATTTCTTTATTATTTAACAATTAAAAATATTATTATTACGGAAAAAAAAATATATGTAAAATATAATATTGGGTTGTCGTCCCGTGGCTAGTGTTGCGGACCTGGGATCAGAGGTCCGAGGTTCAAACCCCACTCTACCCCATTGATTACCATTTTCTAATAAGGGGTTTAAAATGCTCCCAAAATCTTAATAAATGTAAATCATAAGAACGCAAATATTTATTGAAAAAAAAAAAACAAAATCGAAAAACTGTATATGATAGCAACTGATAAAATTAAAAGCAAAATGATGTAAATAAAATAAATAATATTTTACGCAAATATCATCGTATTGTAAAATATTGTTTGCTTATATGTTAGTATTATTTTTAATTCATTTAACGTCAAATTTACAATTGCGTATCGGTTTTTCAGAATAATTCTTAAAGCTTTGTTTGGCAATATAGTTAATTCTTCCCAAAATTGTAATTCTTTCCAAAATTGAAGCGATTAAATTAACTAGTTACGTTGGTACTGACTAATTAAACGTTTTATTTCATTATCGATAAAGCGTTACCGGTTACGAATTCTTTTTTGGTGATCGATTTTAATCCGTATTACAAAGCTTCTGTGGTGTTCATTATGGTCGTGAAACTTCTCGTGGTACTGACGTGGGCTGTAGGCTATATAGTGTGGCTATAGTCGTGTATTCACGCGGTAGCAAAGTATGCGTCCATAGGACTACTTACGTACATAAATGAATTTTCTTTCCAGTACCGCCCGGAGTATTGTTTAAGGCGTACGTCCATTTTATATTTCGCAATATTTCATATCGCTTATGGAATTCGTTTCGTTCATAAATGAATGCGTTGTATAATACATTTCTCTCGCGTCGCGTGGAACAAATAATCAGGCTTTGAATATATTTCGCATTCGGGAGGTTAATAATTGGTACATGTGTATTGACACTTGTCTGCGTTCACGGAGTTTTCCGCCGCCCGGCGCCCGTTCGATGATTCGCGCCCTCCCTGACAGAATGTTCTAGAGCGAGGCATCTCCCGGCGTCACTGTAGCCTTCCTCTCGTGTAGGCCAAGTCTGTTCGCGCAGAGTGGCCCCAGGGAGCCCTATTTCTCGGCCCCCGTGCCGTCGTGCGACGTGCAGGTGCATTGTGACATCTTACTGGAGCGAGGTATGAGCGATCCCGACGATGGCATCAGGTGTGTTTTCATTTGACCTTTCGGAAAATTTCATTGTTTACAACCGGCGTTTTAAACGTTTTCCCGACCTATGTTAGATTCGCAAAATCCGTACCGACCTAGAATCCGTCAGTTTACTGCGAATAAAATTGTATTTACGCGGTATAAAACTTTTGATAGTTTATGCGAATTTTATGTTCATTTACTGCGATGTTTTGCTAGGATGCGTGATAAAAAGGGTGTGATTATTTGGGTAAAACTTTCTTAGAATGTTGAGTCACGGAATCCTTCGAATTCTAGGTTAAACCCGTAATAAAGAATACATTAAATTTATTGAAGCAATTCGGTGGTTAATTTTAGTAACCACAATTAACACGAGATTCGTGCGAATTTTTTTTTCACAGTAGTTTCGGATCACGAATGTTTTTCTTTCTTCAAAATATCTTAAATATGTTATTTTAATGTATTTTTAATGTTTTTTTTTTAATGTTATGTTTGCATAAAGTTTTAAGTATACGAAAAAATCTCACAATGAAAATATTATTTACATTTATTAAGTACAGAGACAGCGTATAGTGACTCAACCAGAAACGACTCATGCTTGTGAACTTATCCCGACTCACTAGAAAATCCGTGTCGAGCTGGGGCACATTTAATTACACACATAAATACATATATTTATATTCGTATACTTCCATATTAATTATTTATTATATTATATTGTATTAATGCTTTTTAAATAAAATGAATTTCTGTAATTTATTGGATAGTTTTATTATTAATAAAATATATAACGCTAATGCAAATTACAAATAAAAAAAAATTTAACATAAAATATTTAGCATTTTAACCCGTTTATAATTTTATGCCTTATAATATGCTATCAAAAAGGTAAAATAAAATGCTCTTTTAGTCTTTCTTCTCATGTTAATGTTAATAACATAAGCTAGATATTTCTACAAAAAAATCTAAGTCAGTATCGTGTTATCACAGTTTTTTTTTATGGTCTCTTAATAAAAAAACGCCCTAATAAAAAATATGTCAGTCAAACCTATTTAGTATTTTTTTAAATACAGTGCCACAGTGATGTACTAATTTATTCATGTGTGATATGTGAAGATATATTACATTCATTAAAATAATGCTTTTCAAGATATTTTTTATTGTATTATTTTATTTCTTTACTGGAAAATTAATTCACTATCATAATTAATATTTTTATAGCTTATAATTTTCTGTAAAGCTATTTATATATACCCAATATGTTTCCTATTTGTTTTATTATTTATGCATAATACCTTTACTTTGTTACTAATTTTTTATCTTTCTTTCAAAATATGATACTGCAGTATTTGAGAAATTTATGTGTTGATCAATATAACTATTAAAAGAAGTATAAAAAATGAAAAATTGTTTTCAGGCGTTGCCTAGTAGGTGTGGTGAATTGGTTTAGCTGGATGAATCCCACCCACATTTTTTTAATCTATTTTTTTGCACCGCAACAGGCCCTGAGGCCCAATTACAATGGTAAATTACTGCACAGTACACCCAGGCTTGAGAAAAATAACATTTAATTTTTGTATCCTCACCGGGAATCGAACCCAGAAACTTTACTGTGTGAGTCAAGTGTCTTAACCACTACACCACGGAGGCCGCCTCAGGATAAAGGATTCAGCTATTTTACTTTACAAAAGGCAACACTTGAAGATTTGAAGAAATGTGGATGTTAAACCTTTCCCTCACTAAGTATCCAAAAATTACACATGATCCGAACGGGGGGACCAAACGACCCCAGCGCTTACTTGTATATGGCATCAGGAGAATAATGCTTTTGTACATAAAGTGAAATGAACCGAATTGGTCTATGGGGGATTCGAATCCCTCCCTCCGGTCCAGCTAGGTTAAACATAGGCAGAATGGTGAATGTTACACAGTGTGTAAATTGGCCATTTAAACCAGCCAATGCAGGCCGTAAGCCCTGTAAATGCCTAGACTCCATATCCCTTCTCAAAAATATTTTCCCTCTCTGTTGCAACAAATTTAGATACTTCAAAACAGTTAAAATTTGGAATGTTTAAATGTTTACTAAAAAGAAAAATCAAATATAGCATTTTTATCATACGTTTTTCTTTTAATATTCTGTTTTAAAAAAAAATAATATTCACTTTCAAAAAATAAAAGTTCATTCAATATAAATAATATCCACTTTGTAGAATACAGTGGAACTTCTATATACTTGTCATTACATCCATTCCTGAGGGTTTAACGAATATAGAGTATGACAAATAAAAAAACTATTTTTCCCATAAAAAATAACTGAAATCAATTCATCTATTTCCAACTCCTAAAAATTGTACTTTTTTCTTAAACGTACTAAATAAATATATGAGTAGAAGAGGAAGAAGATTAATGTCGAGAACAAGAGTTGCTATCAATTAAAACGAAACAGTCTATAGTCATTCCAGCGCTGATCATGAGGTCTGTTTTGCTGATGATTCAGTACCGCTCAATTTAACAAGGAACTTGACCAATGTTTTCTGTTTTTGTCTGCTCAGTAAAACCTTCCTGAAGTAGTCAATCACATTATCGCTAAATGCATTTATGTTTCGGTTGTGAGTGAAGAGGAACGTGGAAAATACTAACAAATATGGGAGGAAAAATTGTCAGCAAAAGATGACGTTAATTAAATATTACAAATATGAGGATAAATGAAAATAGAGGTCCCACTGTATATCCTTAAAGGTCTAATTGTGGTCTTGTGGAAGTGTTGCAAATTCTGGATGAGAGGTCCAAGTTCAAATCCCGGTCTACCCCATCTTGATTCTCATTTTTTAGCACGGTTATTTACGACTTGTTGAAAATCCCGCAAAATTTCAACCTTAGGGTAAATCACAAGAATGAAAATATTATTTTTTAATAATATGAATAAAAATTAACTGATTTTAGTTACGTTGGGTACCAGTAAAAAATATTTATAATTTTTTTTGTTTTCTTATAGAAAAGACAAAAGTGATTCTATAATGGCGCCTTACCAGAGTGAAGTGACAGGAGTACTGTTCGAGTCGGATGCCAAAACTAGCGATCTCAGCATCTCCGAGGATGAGAAAAAGATCAACATTGCCGACAACCGAGAGATAAAGCTCGTTTGGAGGAATATTATAGCCTTCGCCTACCTCCACATAGCTGCCCTTTACGGGGCTTACCTGTTCCTAACTTCTGCCAAATGGCAAACTGACGCGTTAGGTAATATATATTTTTTAACATATTAATTTTTTACCAATATAATTCTTTTTATTCTAAACCCTTCTAAAAATGGAAGTGATTATACAACCAGTTTGTGATCACCATGTCATTATTTTTAATAATGTGCAAATATATATTAGTTAAAATTAGCAATGTCATTGCTTGGTAAAACCACAGCTAGAAAATTAATTGGTGGTTTCTTTGGGTCATTTTTGTTATGCTCCTAGTTTATTGATACTTTAAGATAAATATCTAATAATTGGGTTTATTTATGATTCATACTGAAAGCAAATTGGAACTGTCATCGTTCATAGTGTAATATAGCAGCCAGAGGCATAATTTCTATGTTAATTTTTGAAAATAAAAATGTCTAAATTAATATTGGGATATTATTTGAATTATCATGTAGAAATCAAATAATTGTACAGTATTATTATTTGTAAAGGTGTTTTAAATTTCTTTTAAAATCCGCTCTATAAAATAAATAGAAATTATTATCCACCTTAACTATATTTACTAGAAAATCCAATGCAAATCCAAAATTTGATCTTGCTCTTAATGGTCAGGGCGTTTGCCTACCATGCCAGAGGTCTCGGGTTCGATACCCACATGATTGACACGAAATATCTATTTAAATGGTGTTTTTACACTCAAATATTTCATAGTCTCTGGTCTGAAGCTGAAGCGTAAGACTGATCATCTTACCTTCATGTAGCAAAAAAAATATCGAGATACGCTGCGATTGGTGTACCATCGCAGTGTCCTATGCACCATTAGGTACGGAAAGGGATTGATGATGATGATGATGATTGACATGAAAAAATCTTCACTTAGTAAGAATTAATGCAACAAGTGCTGACCGTGAAAGATTTATCACAATGTAAGTTGTGCGGTCGGACTTTTCTTCATACAAATGTATTTCGATGATTTTTTTACACATTATAGATTAATTTATTTATTAACGGGCATTGTCCATGTATACAATTTATAGGGTTTAAATATTACAATAAAAGAATAGTTTAAAACATTTTAAAAAAAGAAAAAAAGCATTGACAAACATATGGGACATCGAGACAAGATCTGGACTATTTATTTAGTGCTCGTTTAAATCGTTGTAAACCTAAACCAAAAAAGTCCAGATCTTGTCTTGAGTTAACAATACGACAATGACGGGTCATTGGAGAATTAAGGCCATAGTTTGTTCTATGCTGATCGATGAACAGTACTTCATTGTTTCTCAATCTACGAGTCGGAATACTGAATTTTACTTGTCCCAGTAATGATGGAACATCGATTATACCATTTAGTATGCCGAACATATATATGGAGTCAATATTAGTTCTATGTTTTTGTAGACTAGAAATATTTAACATTGACTCTATTTCAGCATAAGAATGATTATCTCTCTCTAGTCCGCGCATCCGCGCTATTTTTCGAAGCAAGTGATGTTGAACTGATTCAATGTGATTTATGCGATTGACATAGAATGGAGACCAGACCACGGAGGCATATTCTAGAAGAGGGCGAACAGTTGAGCAATAAAGAGTTTTGATTGTACGGACATTAGAAAAATCAGAGGATATTCTGTTAATGAAGCCAAGTAATTTCAGTGATTTATTTACTGTATTATCTATATGCTCGTTGTATGTCAGTTTATAGTCCAAAACAACTCCTAAATCTCTGATGGACTTAACTACATCAATTTTGGAGTTTTCTAATAGGTACTTGAAGGAAATTGGTTGTTTCGTTCTATGAAATGACATTATTTTGCATTTTTTAATATTTAGTTCTAATTTATTGACTTTACACCATCGGTTAAAAGAGTTAATGTCTGATAGAAGAAGAAAACAGTCTTGTAAAGTTTTAATTATTTTGAGAATTTTGTTGTCGTCCGCGAAGAGCCAAAAACGAGAGTAAGAGAATGATTTAGCAACATCATTAATAAACAAATTGAAAAGCAGGGGTGCCAAATGCAAAAATGAAAAAGCAAGGGTGCCCTGAGGTACACCCGATGTAACATCAACACTGGTTGATAAATAGTTATTTATCTGAACATTTTGTTTCCTACCAGTTAGATACGATTTAATAAATGAGAGTAATGGATCCAATATATCCATTATTGGCATGTCCCTATCGTTTGCTTTTTCAAAAATAAGTGGTTTTTTATCGGAGCTTAAACCATCCAAAAACCCATAAAAGCATTCAGTATAATCTACCGTCTTTGGACGTACGGTATACAAATCTGATTGAATATGTGAAATGTGAAACTATTTTTGGAAAAAGCAAAATGTACCGACACAGAATTTTTTTTTTCATACTCATTCTTGATAAAAAAAATCTAAATCAGTTCAGCTTCAGAGTGCAGAAAACAGGAATGCTCGATTTCAGCTAGGCACGATCAGTCAGATGTCCGATTGTCATTTTCGTACAGTATTCGGGGAGGCATCTTCGAAAGAGTGACAGAAAAACGATATTCAAATACCTATTTATCAAACCGCTCTCTGCCACATATCCTCTTAATGGTTGAACTTACCTAATGTTTTTTTTATTTATTTTCTGTTTCCCACAACAAACGATTTGGAAGAACGTTGTCTTTAATATATATTATTTCTTATAGCTTTCGTGCTGTACGTAGCGTCTGGTCTGGGTATCACAGCCGGAGCACACAGACAATGGGCACACAAATCCTACAGCGCCAAGTGGCCTCTGCGTCTTATATTGGTTCTGTTCAACACACTGGCGTTTCAGGTATTTATTCATTTATTTAAACGCCTTTTAGGCTTTTACATGTTTTACATATATATATACAAATGAAGACAGACATGTATTGCACACAGAAGTAGCAAAAAATATAAATGATTTTAGAAGAAAAAGAAAAATATTGAAAATTATCATCTTTACATATTGGTATAAAATTGGAAAGAACAGAAGTGCATTTTTAAATATGAAGACAGAAATGAATCTTACACAAAAAAGGAGCAAAAAATAAAAATGAATTAAGAAGAGTAAGAAAAAAATATTTTTTTATATTTTTAAATCATCATTACATATTAGTAGAAAATACATGGGGATACATAATAATACATACATATATTGCAGTGGCGAACAGGAGTACATTTTTTCGTATAGGTTATATTAAAATAATCTTAAAATTAGAAGAAGTTAGAAAAATACTAATTTAGAATACAGATATAAGTCAATAAACGGTAAACAATTGAAATCAACATAGTATTATGATAATAATATTTGGCTGATTTATATTGGTCCATTTTTGTGAAAAATTACCTCAAGGGTGCTTTACAATTCTATACTTATTAAACTTACATTCTAACTAAGCATATTAAACTTTCTGATTTGAAAATTGAGGCTATTATGAACTAAAGAAATGGGAATTTTGCTGAGATCTGAACTGACTGGGATTTTCGTTGATTTTCAAGTATGAAGGCAATTAGTTTCAGCCAGAGGGGTCGTGCTACGGCTAAAGCACGATCTCCAAATCTAATGTTTGGGCAGCGCCGGAGTTCGACAAGTGTTCCTCTGTCTGAACCAAATGCTGACCTAAGAGTAGATTTTCTGACATGTTCTTTCCCTAATACAGAGGTGTGATGGGTATCTCGGAGACATTTCATGAAAGAATTTAAAAACTGTTTCACAAAGCTTATGTCTTCATTTTTATGAATATGAGGGTCACACTTTTCAGCTATCAAATTAAAAATCAAGGAACAGATTTTAGAAAATCCATGATTTGCTATTCTGTAGTTGTTAGTTGGAATAACGAATAACTCAGTTAACTTCCTATTGTAATCGGTAAAAGCTAGTTCAGTATATTCGTTACATAGGATTCATTGAATCACTTATAAACGTCAATAAATTACAACCATGTAATACAATTCAACAATTAGTAAATTAAACTCAACAAATGAATAAATTCAAATCAACAACACAATAAAAATCAATAAGCTATTATGTCACAACAAAAAAATTAAAACCTTATAACTAACATTCACCAACTGGGTTAGGAAATCGCTATAGGCAGCAGGGGCGAACCGTCCATATAATCGATTATTCGCAGCTTACCATTATATTTCACTACCAATAATAATGTTTTATAGTAGTTTTAATTATAGGAGAATAAATAAAATAATCTATATTTATTATAAATTAACGTCACTGTTTATATCTTCCTCAAAAAATAAATATAAACTGCTAAATGCGCATCCAGCGCATTGCCCGGTTTCGATTATTGCAGCTTATTTTTCAATACAAAATGTATACTGTATTTTAACATTCAAAAACCCAGTGCGTATGTTTTCCTTGCTAAGTTCACTTGCAGATTACAGATATTATTTCAAGCTTCTCTATTTGGAGAGTAGCATTTCGAGCGTTATTTTTTAAAGACCATTTTCGTTTGATAGTATTCTGTTGACATATGACGCCAGTTTTTTAGTCCGCGCGTTTTAGCTAGTGGCGCCTCGCTCGGTGTCGTCAATTTCTTGCATTATTCATTCTCAGTTTAGAAGGAAACAAAGCTGACGGTCGGCGCGGCGCAGCGCGGCGGTCACGTGACATTTTTGTTGCAATATTATTGCGAATATTTCTAATGAATGTTATTGTTATGTTATGTAATGTAATATGTAAAGTTAAAATTATGTATTTTGGCATAAATTAATTAATTTAAATCTAATCTTTTTGGTTTTTTTTAATTTTTCAGAAAAATAAAATAAATAGTAAAAGAAAAAATATTTTTTTGTGTACGTAATGGGAGTGACGTCTTACAATAGAATGTTTACTTTCTTTTATATTAGTACCTAAATAATTGCAGTATAAAATGTAAATTACAAACAAATATACAGTGTTTTTAATCAGTGCTAAACAAAAAGGAATTATGAATATACTTATTTTATTATCCTTATTTTTTAACATTTTTTTTTTAAACTTTTGCATACATGTACTGTCTTAAAATAATGGAGAATATACCTACATATTACGCAAAGTTATTAATTGTTGTTTGTTTGTTGGGTTGTTGGTTAAAATTATTTTGATTAAAAATAAGTAGGTATTGCGTCTTCTGTTGCCAGCAGGTGAAACTGGAGCTGGAGAGATGAAGTTGTTTTTACACAAAACCATAAAAAAAATCCGTGTACCTGGATATACTTTTTTTTATACGCCTCCACTCATTTGCGAGATTACTTATATGTATGTAGTATGTATGTACATGCAGGTACAAATTATGAAAAATATTAAAGCTTACCTATAAAAAAAGTCACCGCTCGCCACTGATAGGCAGATGTTATGTTTTGATAATTCCTGTGTTATCCACCTATCAAATCATAAACATGACTAATATTGATTTTACTCATGTTTTTAGACAGCAATATTTCATTATTACTTGAATGGCGGCATCTTAAGCGTATGATTGATCGTCGTACTTTCTATGTAACAAAAATGATCTAGGTATGTTGCAATCAAGTTATCAATGGAGAGCCCTATACACCACTGGGAACCACTGAAATGAACCTGTTTGTAGGCATGTATGAACACATGCTATGTTTTAAAAAAAATAATGAGAATTAAAACAAGACATAAATTAGTAAGTGCCTTAAAACATGTTAAATGAATTTAAATTGTCTAGCCTGTACATCCAGATATATACAAGATTTGCAACGTTTCAAATATAAAAATTGTTTTTGGATAGATGTAGGCCGCACTTGAAAATGGTTTTTTTCCTTCCTGAATATTTTTCTTTAAAACGCTTACTAGATTTTTATCTCGGACTTTAATTTCTAACAATCTCATCATCATCAGTGGCGCTTCAGCCCGTTGTGGGCCCTGGCCTTCTCCAGAATCTCTCCATTCCTTCTCTGTCTGCTCTAATGTCACTTTCCACATAATCCAGCCATCTTAATTTTGGTCATCCTCTGCTTTGTCTGCCTTTTAGATGGTATAAAGAATCTTTTTTACTGTACGGTTATCATTCATTCTGTGCACATGGCCCAACCATTGTAATCTTCTTATTTTAATGAATTGTGCAATGTTGGGTTCGCCATACAGTGCCTCTAATTCATGATTAAACCGTCTCCTCCACACTCTGTTTTGGTTGACAGCACCAAATATCTTCCTTTATATTTTTCTAACAATCTATGTATTAAATTAGTGTTGGAAACTGCGGAAAACTCAATAAACATCAACAGTTCTTTGTATGCTCATGGCAAAGATCTAAATTTCGCTGAAAACCGCACATAAATCAGTCCAGTAGTTATTCAGTCTATCGAGGACACACATACGAACATTGCCTTTTATATATGTGTATAGACGATAGTTATTTATTTATTTCACACTTTATATATACGACAGACATATACATTTCTTCCTACCTACCCAAAATATATAGATGTAGTATCTAAATAAAAGTACGTTTTTTTAAAGAAACCTGAATGTGTTGTCTCAGTGTTGGTTCGATTGGCAGCTTATTGATCCGTGGATCGTAACATTGAGTTCAACAAGTGTGACTGGTGCTTTCAACGGCACTAATGAATTTCACTACAGCCAGCAGTAACTTTTTTTGTTTCGGATGCATTTGTAATTAAAATATGTTTGTGATGAAAGAACCGAAGGAAACTGACAAAAATCATCATTTAGCTTGACATTAATTTCCAGTATTACCTAACAAAAAATAATTGGAATAAATTTTTTGCTATTACAGAAAACACTTACCAAAATATATTTTTAATTTCGATTCAAATATTATATGCAGAATTAGAAAAAAAACCAATCTTGAATTATTATTTTTGTTTAGTCTATTAAAACCATATATAGTAAACTTACTACTAATTCTTCATAAATGCTTATTTTAATGTTTTTTCTCTACTCTAATTTTGACGTGTCCATCTTCAAGTATATGTTGGATTTGCTCATGCCATGTATTTCTTGGTCTTCCTCGTTTCCTACATCCATCAACATTTGCGTTGTAAATATTTTTAGCCATCCTTTCGCTGTCCATTCGCTCTACATGCCCAAATCAACGTTTTGTGAATGATTTTGTCGATAATGCACGGATCTCGACATTTGTGCACCTTCACGCACAGTTTTAATACGCATTCGCTTGAGAGATTGCATTTCGTCAGCATTCAGCCCACTTTCATCCTTGTTTTTTTTCAAATAAAGCTAAATCATTACTAAACAATAATTGAAATAATTGTTTTGTAGGATTCGGTCATAGACTGGGCCAGAGATCACCGCATGCACCACAAGTACAGCGAGACAGATGCTGATCCTCATAATGCTACCCGAGGGTTCTTCTTCTCCCACATCGGCTGGCTCCTGTGCAGGAAACATCCGCAAATTAAGGAGAAGGGGAAAGGCCTGGACATGAGCGACCTCTACGCTGATCCTCTCCTACGGTTCCAGAAGAAGTGAGTTGCTCTTTGTAAAATATCTATTATAAATAAATATGTTATATTAAAACATAATATATAAAACCCAAAAAATAAAAGTAAAATCTATTTTTGTCAGAAAAAATGAAGCCGGCTAAACCCCAGCAAAAAGTTAATGCTATTGTTTTTAAATAACTAATGTAAAATGCTTGCCGAGCTATTTAAAAAAAAAACATTAATGCATGTAAATAATTTCAAACAAAAAACTCCCTATCTTAGAACAAGCTGAGCCATGTTAGATGGAGACTAACCTAACCCCTTATTCATGTTCAAATGTTCTAGTGATAAATAGATTCCCTTCCCTCTTAATAAGTATGCATGTATTTGCAATAAATTTATAAATAAATATGTATATGTACATATATATTATTTATATACTTTTAATAAGACTACCTACTTTAAATGTTTTTTTATTAAAAAACATTTATAAAACTAACAGCTTCATATTAAAATATAAACTTCATCGACCAAATAATAAACACACGATAAAATATGTTTTACTTTAAAAATGTAAGTTATTTATAAACAGGGGGCTCTAAATGCGCGCATTTTATGTTGCAGATACTACATGCTCCTCATGCCGATAGTATGCTTCATCGTACCCACCTTCACCCCCGTGTACTTCTGGGGAGAGACTTGGAGCAACTCCTTCTTCGTGGCCACTCTGTTCCGTTACACCTTCATCCTCAATGTCACGTGGCTAGTGAACAGCGCGGCGCACAAGTGGGGCAACAAGCCCTACGACAAGAACATCAACCCCACGCAGAACATGTCGGTCGCCCTGTTCGCTCTGGGAGAGGGCTACCACAACTACCACCACACCTTCCCCTGGGACTACAAGACCGCGGAACTCGGAAACAGCAGATTGAACTTCACCACGCTCTTCATCAACTTCTTCGCTCGCATCGGCTGGGCGTACGACCTCAAAACCGTGTCTTCGCAGATCATCGAGAAGCGCGTCAAGAGGACGGGAGACGGCAGCCATCAGCTCTGGGGTTGGGGAGACGAAGACCAGCCTACTGAAGAAGTGGAGGGCGCTACCATCATCCACAAGAAGGCAGAATAGATTCCGCTAATCTACCTCCTGAGGCGTCCTCAGTATTGCGAAGTGAAGGAGATATTCGCGTCGGCTGTGTCGGAATTTTGTTTTGATTAAGTGACTTTACAATTAATCTATTTTCTCGGTATCTTCCATTTTTGCCGAACGAATGCATATCAGTGTCTGACATAAAGTATATTTTTACGAGTATAATAGTGCCTAGTTTTGGTTTGGCTTTGTAGTCGTAGAACTTTGCGAAGCGTTGACCGATTTTGCAGCACTGTATGTATTTTAGGTTAATATTTATTACTTCCAACTTAAGTTGACCGCATTGACATTCTGCAGTTTGTTTATTAAGTTGCGGCTGGCTTCGGTGATAAAGTGGTAACATATGAATATTTATTAAAGTATATTATACAAAGATAGGCTCCGGAAGTCTGAAACATAGACTAGTTAAAGTAATTTGGATTACTGAATTTTTTTACATCCCATATTTGTTTTGGGAAGAACAAATGACTATAGAAGAGACGGTACAAGAGAGAAGAGACTGGTCACATCCGGAGAAGGTTGCAGCGGTTACGGTCGCAAAGACGAATTACGCTTACGAATGGAAATGTGTGCTAGAATATGTATATAAAATATTATTTTAAGATATTTTTGATAGAGGATGTTCACTTTAGTATGGAGAATATTTCTGAAACTTTTACTTATTCATCAGAACACAATAGTGTTTTTACTAATGTAACACTTTTTGGAATTTGAGGGAATTTGTCTATTGTATTATCAGAAATGTAATGTGCAACTTTACAGGGATCGAAACATATTGGAACCAAATTGTATAGATACTTTATGAAAAGAAATTATCTCCGTATTTTGGGATCTAATAATAAAAGTACCTACAACTTGTTAGACTACTCTTGTGTTCTATATATTTATATGAAACATTATAACTGTGCGTTTCAAATAAACCTATGATGGAGAAATTCCTTGTTTCACTTCTTGTTCCTTTACATTATATAAATTCCTTAATTTATGAATCATTAAAGTCTACTTAATAAAATAAAACAAGTTTTCATAATAATTATGTATGTATAACCAATATAATATTAATTTAATCAATTAGCAGTAGAAAGGAATATGTACAAATATTTATTTCATATATTCCAGAATATCACAAATATGCTAGTTTAATTTCATTATAACAAATGAACAATAATGTAACAAATATAACTTTAACATTGATTTATGGAAAACTACATTTTCAACACAGTTTCATTTATCAAGGGAGTTTTCATGTACATTTTTTACTTTTATGAAGGAATAAGCATATTTGGTAAACATTAAATTAATTTATTTGGGTTACCAAAAAATGACGATCATAGCCAGGATTCTTTTCAAAGGCTACAAAATATTCAGACAGCTGATTACTGAACAGTCCATGTTGAAAAATAATGCCTTATATTTGGGCATTGTGGTATTCAAATATATAATAACTGAGGGATCTTGATTCACTCGTGTTCTTTAACTACATGCTTCATTTTATCAGGAACATAGGGCACTGTTCCAGCTTTGCTGTGTTTCCTCCTGTTTGCTTCCTTCCTCTTGGCCTTGTCTCGTATTATTCTGTGTTCGTTACGAGCATTGTGAATGTGTTTGGGCACTTGGCGATGTCGAGCAATGCGCTTTATCTGTGGATGGCTTGCAAATTTCTCCTTAAGCGCCTCAGAATAATTTATGGCTGCTTTTTCCCGGGGCTTCAACTGGAATAAGAAAATGTTATTAATTTACAAAGCTTGTTAAGGTAACACGTCAAGTATGGATAGAAATCATTATTGTTGCCAAAAATACAAGCAGAATAGAATTACTTCTAAGGCATGTCATAATTTTTGGTGAAGAAAATTATTTCAATGAAATTACTGGATGATTTCTTGCAAAGTTAAGGAGCTGAAATCTATATTGACGCCCTCCATGTCATAACGGTTAAGATGCTTAACACATGGTCATTGATAATTAGTCTAACACAAGAAACATATTTTGTTTCACCGCATTAACATAAGTTTAACAATAGAAATAACCATGGTGTTAATTACTGATGAAGCAAAAGACTTGGGAGTGGTATTCTGAACGCAAAAGCGCGCGTAGAAAACACATGTTTAATTTTTATTTACGCTAAATACACGCTAACAGAGTGATCTCTTCGCGCGCAATTCCGTTCAGAATACCAGCCCTGGTCTTTTTTGTCAGTATTAAATCTATATATTTCATAGTATACTTCTTTGATTTTTTCAATTATGTGTGCTAAGTATTCTAATTAACAAATGTTTTCTTTGTGAAAAATAAAAGTATTTTTAGCTGATGATAAAACCAAAACCAAAAATAACTTTTTTTTACATTTAATTATGAGTCTATCCATTTTTAAAAAATACAATCATTAATTAATTGTATATGTACAGCTGGTTATTAAAAGAAGAAATATATTAAAGCAACATTGAGATTATTGATCCATCTTGAAGAATCTATGTATGAATAATATTCAAAATGTTGGAAAAATCTGAAAATTATATCCTTAATTAAAAGTACAAAATATTTTTGATATTTAGAAAAAAATAAATCAATTGTAACTTAGTTTTTCAAAAATAAAACGGAGATTGATTAGACCATCATTAAATGAATATTGTTAAGGCTGGGATTAGAATGATCATTTTAGAGATTTAAATATACTCAGTGGGAGAAAATGAACTTACCGCCCCGAGCTTCTCTGCAGCCTTTGCCTTCCAAATCCTAACGTTCATCTCATCAGAGCCACTGAGGATATACTTATTATCCAGAGACCACTTGACACAGGTTAGCCTCTGCATTCTCTTGGTGTGATACACGTCCCTAGAGTGGCCTTTGAGTGCCTCAAATATCCTCAGCGTCTTGTCATAACTGGCAGCCACCAACTCTTTACCGGTAGGAGAATAATCTACATCTATCACAGCTGATACGTGGTCTTTGTGAATGTTTATCGGATTCTTAAGATTACGCGAGTCAAAAGTATACAAGCTGAAAGCACACATAATATTAGAATAATATGTAGTCAACTAAAACGAAAGCTACATTTTATTTGTAAACAGTATTTAATAAAATACAAGTATACGAGGTATGAAAAATGTCATATGTGAGTTGGAATTAATATTTAAGTCATTCGTTCCCACAATAGAAAATGAATGTTGCATTCAACAGAGCCGGACCTAACATAGGTTCAGTTGGCACAAAGAACCAGACACTCGCTTACAAGGGAAGGAAGAATAATATGCTCATATTAATTTATAAACGTATATTCTCATCCTTTTTCGGTAAGTGACAGGATCCTAGGAAGTAAATCCCGTTAGATCCGGCGATAGACTACTAATTAACTATCATTTATTTCTATATTCATGTGTATTGTGAACCAGCAATCCTTATTATCAACGATGCTATGGATATGAGGTTTGATGAGGAAACAAAAACTGATAAAATCAAAATAGAGAAAGGTGTCAGACAAGGGGACACAATATCGCCAAAGCTCTATAATAAGATCAAAGATAATAATAATAACCTCTGATTCGAGGGGACATAGTGCATTTGCGGTCGCAGGCCCGTGAAAGTGAAGTGATGTTTTGGAAAAAACTTAAAACCCACCTGTTCTCTAAATCATTTGAATAAATCCGTAGCATGTGACAGCAAAATAAATTGTTTTAATTAAATTACAAATTTAAAAGCTTCAATTAAATTAATTTCACAATAGAATCACTATGTAAAGCGCCCTTGAGGTATTTTATTATGAAAATGGCGCTATATAAGTTATCCATGATAATAATAATAATAATAAGTTAAGACATGGATGAACTAGACGAAATGATTATGGAACTACATGAGGCTTTAAAAAGGATTGGTTTGGAAATGAATATTCATAAAACAAAGATTTAGATCTAACAGGGAGAGCCATTTTCATTAACAATAATAAAATCAAAGTGGTTGATGAATACATATATATAGGACACAAAGTCAAACTCGGCAAAGATAACCAGACAGCGGAATTACCAAGACGAATGGGGCTAAGTTTCAGCAAAATAAAATATATTTTTGAAAAAAAGAAAGCCCTTTATGCTTAAAAAGACTAGTCTATGAATCGTGCATATTGCCAGTGACAACATACGGACTAGAAACCATGTCAATAACACGGAAAAGTAGCCAGAAATTAAAATGCACGCAACGATCCATGGAAAGACAGATCCTCAGTGTATGTCTAAGAGACGGAATAAGAAATGAAGAAATAAGGCGCCGAACCGGAGTCATGGATATCATGGATCGTGCAGCAAAATTAAAATGGCAGTGGGCAGGACACTTCGCAAGGCAAAATGATGGCAGGTGGACACCCAGAAAGCGGGTTATAGAAAGGAATGGAGACGTTTAGAAGAGGCCTTTATCCAGCAGTGGAGAGAACAAGGCTGAAGAAGAAGAAGAAAATTCATAAAGCACTTTTTCATATCTTGATTGTTCATGAGAATAAAAAAATTAAAATCATATTCTTTTTTATACTAACTTATAGTCCTCATTAGCGACAGTAAAAATAAAGGCTTCCATCGGATTCCAGCACAAGGCATTAGATCTCATTTCCATAACGACCTTCCTAACTGGACCCACTTCTCTACAGTCGTAAAGGATGATACTTCGGTCACTGGCGCAGCAAGCCAAAAGATTCTTCTCTACCTGTAACAAATATCAATTATTTAATTAAAACTAATTGTTTTACTATTATAAAAGTTTACTTTGTGGCATAAGAATATTCAATTTAATAAAATATTATTTGAACAAATAGGTTTTTGAGACCACGTCGGGATTATTTTGTTAATATATAAATTAACTTTTACAAATCACGTAGAGTTAACTTAAAAACATATAAGATACATGTTAATTTTGAAACCCAATTCAACCATCTATCCACAAAACAAATAAGAGCGAACACACTATATATAACACTAATAAATCAATAAGAAAGTATTGACACTACCCTCAATATTATTCCATTTATAAGAATTACTAATTTTGCAGGAGACTGCTCTTGCAGCAGTCATTGTATGAATTTATTTATTTCAAATCATATAATACACACACAGGTATGTGTAAAACTTTTGGATGAATTAAATGGTTAAATTTCTGAATCCTTATTTCTTCATAATAATGTTTTTTTTTTCCCAATTAAAAAAATGTATTTATTGTACTGTGGCCCAACTCGCCACAAGGTTTTTCATAGAGTTGGGGGATATGTTACTCTTTTATGTAATACACCGGTACCTTTTTTATCACGGGGGAGTACGATCCACACACTATTGTGATGAAAAAAATAGGTTTCCTTGTATAAAAATCATTACGGGAATAAAAAAACAATTGTATACCTTAATTTTATTTTAAAATATAGTATAACAAAATACTTTAAAAAATTGTAACAAAGATATCATATGAGGACCCTTATCAAAGTTGGACAATTGCCATTTTTTAAAATGGGCTTTTTGATTGGTTATGATAGAAAAAACGTCATTCATAAAAAAAATTAAAAAATATGTATCGAAAACAAATACATACCTTATATAAAAATCTGAGATTTACTCACCAAAACTTTATATAAAAAATGGACATTCCATACATTATAAGCCCTATAGAGTCATGGTGGCAGTTATTTCTTCATCTTTTGACAGTTTCAAACCAACAGTCATTTTTAGAATTTAGTTACTAGCAAAAATATAAAATAATATATTTCTATACATCATTCCCCTTCCGCACCTAATGATGCATAGGGCACTGCATTGGTACACCAATCGCAGCATATCTTGATCATTTTTTTGTAACTTGAAGGTAAGATGATCAATCTTACACTTCAGGTACCAGTCCAGAAACTATGAAATATTCTAGCATGATAACACCTTTCTAAATACATATTTAATATCAACCATGTAAGGAATCGTACCAGAGACCTCTGCATGGCAGGCAAACGCGCGGACTATTACACCACGAGGCCGACGATATTTATATACACTGAACATAAACCCCCATTATCATTTTTTTATGAATCTTGACCATAGTAAACATCATTTCAAAAACGGACACTTGCAGTTCCATGGATTTCAAAAATGGACAACTACACGTTTTGATTTTAAAGACGAACAAAGATTTGTGTTCTTTCATTTGAATAATACTTATCTGAGATATCGGAAGTGCACATAACGAATTTCTACTTTATTTTATTTTACGAAGGCATAAAAATATATTTAATATTAGTTTCTTGTATATCCAAAACAGAAAATCATCTCTACCAAAAATTTTGAAAACGGATAGTAGGAAAATAGTGTCCTACTTTGACACTAAGATCCTCATATATTATACACCAAGTAACTAAAAGAGCGACGGGACTCCAAAAACGAATAGTAAAATTATATTACTATTACGCACTTTTAAATTAATGTTAAAAAATTTTCTTGATTTCATTTTTGCACTGTGTTATTTCAAAAATGTGTAAAAAAAAACATAAAAAGAAGTTCCAGTGTATATAATATACTATGTAATTAATAAATTTATTTTAATTCAATTGTTGTCTAAATTTTGTATCTTTCTATTTTCTCACACACTTTAAATTGTTTAGTTAAGATTGACAAACAGAAAAAAATTAAACAAACTTGGTTAAAAGTGACGTGATGCAAGCTGTCTACGCCCCACTGGAAGGTTCTGATGGGTTCACTCCGAGTCTCCTCCCAGAGCTGACACAACTCTCCGCAGGTAGCAAACTGCGGCTCCGTCCGGTGGTGAGACAGCCCCGTCACCATCGTCCTGCTGAGGATCGTATCCACCGGCTCTTCTGCCTCCCCATCAGCCGGCCCTTCCACAGACCATGTCTTGATGGTCTTATCATCACCGATTGTAATAAACCTCTCGCCGTCAGGTAAGAAACATATCTGTCTCACGTACCCTTCGTGAGCTACAAAACTCCGGGTGCATTTTTGGGTGGGTAAATTCCAGAGACGCACTTCTCCGTCGAAGGCGCCACTCGCCGTTAGAGACAGGCGAGAGGGGTGTTTGCCGATACACGAAACTCCGTCGGAATGGCCGTCCAAACAACCGATGAAGGGCTTGGCGAAAACCCTCTCCAACTTTACAGCGTTTAATGCTCGGACATACTCCCTGGGCGCTTCAAATGGATGCAAGCCAGGATCGTAATTCCTTGGTACTAAAAAAATTAACCATGTTAATCAAATCAACATTATAACCTCGCTTTTAGAGCGATCATACTGAAAATCATAATGCATCTAATAAATACGTATTTGACTGATTCTATCTAAACACCCCTTTTAATACATTTGATAGTAATGATTGAACAATAAAAATTCTTTTGTTTTTTTCTTAGAAATACGCATAAATGTAATAACAATAATAAAAATATTACGTACCTCTGTGGATATCTCGCTTAGTTTGACGAATATATTCATCCGGATTCCTACTAATAACTTTAACTTTCATTTTAATGATTAAAAACTATCATGCCATACGCTAATTCAAATCGTTGATTTCAAAATAACACGCGGACAAAATGTCAAAATAATGTACACATGTGACATCAAAATCAAAGCTGAATCAAAAATCAAATGTCAAAGAAGTGACATAGACAACACAATGCATAAACGCAAAAGTGCTGCTATCATTTCAAAAAACTCGTCATTTGCGGCCATTTTATTTCTTCACAAAATTAAAAGTTGTTCAGATTACAAAAATACCTATGTAGGTAATTTACATAGCACTGTTTTTATTAAAATCACTTCGTTATAAAGTTCTAAACATGCGTGGGTTTTTATTTTGCTTTTACTTATTTGGATAGATAATTTTGTTATCCTTGCTATTTCTATACTGTTGTGTGTAAAAATAATAACAAAACAAAATTGTAAATTAAAAAAATAGTACCGGTCATAATAAATGTCCACAACTATTTTAGGTGTAGGCGATATAAATAACTTTTGCAGGTGCATTCTGTGTTTCGTTATTTAATTCTCAGGGGTGCTTTTTAAAGCTGGTATATGGTATGTAACCATTAATTCACAGTCACGAATTTTAGTACACATGTTTCGAGTTTTTAAAATCATCATCATTCTCTTTCCGCACCTAATGGTGCACAGGGCACTGCATCGGTACACCAATCGCAGAGTATCTTGATCCTTTCTATTTGCATGAAGGTAAGGTGATCAGTCTTGCTCTTCGGGTACCGTTCTAGGAACTATGAAATATTATAGCATAAAAACACCTTTTCAAATGATATTTCATATCAATCATGATGGGAATCGAATCCGAGACCTCTTGGATGGTAAGAAAATGCACTGACCATAACACCACGAAGCCTACTAACTTGAATTTTTTTTTTTAAATTTTGATCAAAACATTCGACTTATTGCAACTTCAAATGCCATTTATACTTCAATACATTGAATACTACTCAAAATCGGGTTTGAATTTTTTTGAGAATAATAACAAAATCATTCAATAAAAAGCTGAATCATTATTTAAACATATATAAAATCATAAAAACATGCTTTTTTCTGACGCACGTTTTAAAACGTTTTGTTTTTCTATTTCAACCAATTTCTCGCGGATACTCATAAATATAAACGAACCCATATTTGAGTAGCACATTTTCGTAATATTTTTTTTACCAAAACTGGGTGCTGATTTGAAAAATCGTATTCTTCAAAACAACACTTTTAATAATTCCTTCTTAAAAATGTATCTAAACCAACGCAAACTTTGTATTCCATCTTTAAAGAAAAGCTGAACTATTGGCATTCCAAAAAAAAGTGCTGAAGTGACTGAATAATCGATTTAAAAATAATTGTTACTACAGAACCATATGTAAATTGCACGCACTGGAAGATATTGTTTTTAGCAATAAGTCCACCAAAGTACTTATTCTTTGTACTTAAAGTTTTAAATAAAAATAAATTTATTAATTAATATGTCGATTGCACGTGAATCCTTTTATTTATTTCTAGAACTGTTCAGGTACCTAACATTACAATAAAAAACATTTTAATAACACATAAGCATTAACGGGTGATATTATACGGATCTTTTTTAAGTTTTTATTTACCTACTTTGTTTTTTATTGGCTAAAATAAAGTAGTAAAACGCCACGACCTTATTATTTCATTCGTTTGATCATCAAGAGAAAGGTCAGAAAAACTTTCGGAGAAATGACGGACAGTTATTATTGTCTTTATAAAGTTTCATCTTTTTTTGCACCATAATAGGCCTAGAGGCCCAATCACAATGATAAATCATAGCATAAAATATACAGGTTTGAGTAAAATCACATGTAATTTTTGTTATCTAACCAAAAATCTAACCCAAACCATCCGTGCATGAGCGTTTTAGTCATTACACCACGAGGGCTGCCAAATTAAGATTATTTTTTTTTACCTGACTCATTTATATATTGGATAAATAATTATTTATCATTTTCTGTAAAAAAAACCCTTATTTATTGCGAATCAGCTATTTGGTCAAATTGTATTTTGATTATTGGTTAGGTATTTAAATAAGAACTTCACTGGATTAAAATCTACATTTCAATATTAATACACAAAAGTTTATAATGGGATGCATTTCGTCGTATTAGTACATTATCACACTAAAAAAAAGCTTTTTAAAACTTTTTCGTTCTTTTATATTTAAAAATGTCCCAATAAGACGAAAAGCTTCACATTATTTATACATCAGTTACTTTGGCATATTAATTAATAAGTGTTGAATTGAATCTAGTGAAATTAATATTTTGGATACTTATAAGGAAAAAATCTTTTCTAATTTGGTAACTTTTATGATCTCGCTACTTGTCATTTGTCATTGTTTATTTTAATGTCTATGGTTAAACAGATGAATTTGTATGAATTTGTCAAAAGTCGTATTTTATATCTCGTAGATCTCAGATTTAATTATATTTAGTGTGGGCTGGTTGTTCTTCGGTTTTCAGTTTCCATTAGTTTTAAATAAAGTAAATGAATGAAGTCAGTGTTGATAGTTTCCTACAATTTAGATGAACTGCAATAATTTATAATAACTCGAGTGTTTTAATAAACAACCCAGTGTTAAAAAGCTCCAATAGTTGTTATTGAGGAGTGATACGAATATTTAGCATTAAAATATAAAACATTAAGGTAAGAAAATGCATTTTAAATGTTAATATTCGAAGAAATTCTGTGAATCGGTCACACATTAATGTGATTTTATTTATTTGCTACGATTTTTATGGAAGATGGAAGAATATTTTTTTAATGTTGTGCATATTATATTTTATCGTATTTTATCAATGAATATGCTCTCATGATTGAATTCATATATTTTTAACGGTAATATTGTAGACTTTACTTAGTTCTTATCTAATAGTAACGTTGTAATAAGCATACAAATATATTTTTTTTAAATAATTTTATAATACATAACTATCCATATTATGCTAATAAATTCGCGAACATATTATAATAACGTGCAACTGAAATAACTGAAATATTAAAAATTAATCGATTGCAAAGAATAAATAGGTACAGTCGAATAATACATTAATAGTCTTTCAATAATACTTTTTACGCATCCTGACAACTCGACTGGATACTTGAACTTCTCTTACAAATACTTTTTAATTAAAAGTTAATTTGCTTTGCCAACAGGTTTTTAATATCATCTTCGAGATAAGTATGCGCTACGTGATTCCGAAATCAAGAAGTACTCGAAGTATAAACAAAAAACGCGAATAAAGTAACAATATCAAGTGTCGCATGTCGCAAGGTTAAATCCTTGTGGATCAAGGATGTTTGATTAAAAATACATACAAAAACAGATTTCAGAAAATACGTATTACTTACTATCAATACTTGTTACTATTTGAAGATGAGTTTTGGGTTTGTTTCAGCCATTGAAAACATAATTGGTCTTTTTTGTATTAAAAAATCCATGTGCTGATTGCCTAATACGCCCGATTTTTCAGAAATTTTTAAAAAGTGGTAGATTCTGAAAAATAAATCGGTTAAATGAATAGTTATCTTCCACCCAAATGCCGCGGCCTTGAGAAGCTTGGATCCTTGGATAACTGCAGCGCGCGATCGTTCAGAGAAACGCGCGAAATTTAAAATCACCTGTCTCAGAGCAATGTCGACTGCTCGGATTTCTAAACCTTAAAATGCCTGGCAAATACAGCGAACACCTGTCATATGGTAACCCTAGTCCAGGGGTGCTATTATAAACCACTCTCGTGGCACGAGAAAACAGTTTTTCTCGTGTATTTTGTATGTGAATATATAATATATAATACAGCCGCGAGAATGTTTGGAATACTAGTCCTGGGGTGGTATTCTGAACGCAAAAACGCGCGTAGAAAACGCAGTTTTAACGCGTATTTACGTACTAAATACACGCTAACAGAGCGATCTCCTTGCACTATTCCGTTCAGAATACCAGCCCTGGGGTGGTATTCCAAATGCTCTCGCGGCCGTATTATCTCGTGTATTTTGTATGTAAATACACGAGATTATACGGCCGCGAGAGCGTTTGGAATACCACCCCTGGGGAACTCTTGAATTATTCCAGACAGAAGGATTCAATTTTTATTTATTTATTAAATATGTATGTATTCAAGGCACGAATACATAACACGAAATAAAATAACAATACAATCTAATTATAAATAATGGTAAAATAATAATACCCAGCAATTAGAGTGAGTAAAATGAAGCGGTCCTCTCTGAATTTTCTTTCAGTAGCATGAAATATGTCGATACCCAAAGAGATTTGGTTGAGTAAAGACATTGCTCTTTCTACTGGCATTACCATTAGCAGGCTGGTTCTGCAAGCACGAAGATAAAACAGCTTAAACCGCCGATGTATAAGGTAGTCATTGGGAACATACAGAAAAATATTCATTGCACCTAAGTTGATCGTTGTACCACGTATCAATCGGAAAAAATGCGTAGCCAAGCATTCCCAGTATGAAGTCTGATAATAGTATCCGTACTCTCTTAAGTGAGGATGCCTGGATCATCTCCGGCCGAACAGAGCACTTCAACTCGTGCGGCGCCCAAGTCTGCGTCGCACCAATGAGTTTTAAAGAAGCCTGTTAACACCTTGGCTGTTCGGAGAACAAATCCCAACATTTCGCTTCGGGTTTAAAAAGCAAGGAAGTGTGGAACAACAAATGTACAGGTCTGACCAGCCGCTTGGAAGAACTATAAAGATAGAAATCCAATTAGTTTCTGAGCATAAGTGGACAGCTATAAAACAACTGCCTAAAATATAAACAACAATATTTGATGCATGGAATAGTTTGCAGAAACATACGCCTAGGTTTTAGTATTCTCACAATATTTGGCTCTATATATGCAAACAAAACGAAAAATAAACCTAGAAGCAGAACAAAGAATGGATATTTAGAATCATGTATTCAATTAAAAATAACTAGCTATTTGCCATATATAATAAAGCTATTAAAGCGATGCGCGGACGCCGCACCGCGCCGTTCTAATTATTTTTTTAATAACAAATCTCAAACTTTTTCTTCCCTAAAAATCCATTTATATATCGAGGCTTCACTGAAAGCATTAAGTCATTAAAACAAGTTGCGGAATAATCGCGCATTATTTCTCCCACAATTTTTTTATTTAAGCTTTAAAAGAGCAATCTTTATTCAAGGCATATCATAAAATTTGAAATCGACATCTTGCACCTACATTAAAAAATATTTGAAATCAAATTGAATGAATTAAAAACAAAATTGAATAAAAGAAAATTATGGGAGAAATGATGCTTCGACAGAATAAAAAGCTTTAAATGTGATTATCCCGTAACGTGTTTTAATTACTTAATGCATTCTGTCAGTAAAGCCTCGATATATATATTACATATATGCGGCTCGCTGTTTCTTCTCACTTGACAAACTGCCGACCCATGCCTTATGCGAATAAGGCAATGGTGATGACACCATTTTAATCATTGCTATAAAAATATGAGATTTTGACCAACACTTTCCTAGGGTATTCAATAATTGCTTTGACCCGTTGATATTTCGCATTGCTAATGGCTAGTCGACAGTCGACAGTATTGCCACAGTAGACAGCGCCAGTGGATAGTAATTGTACAATCATTGGGTTCTTATTCTTCCCATTCCTCTTCAGAAATGATGTCACAGACTGATTGATGGACGCCAGATACTAGTCGTGAGAAATATGTACTTAATTGACAGATATTTCAACAGAAATTCATAAGCTTTTTAGAGGGAAATAAAGAAGTTTGGGGATTTAGATTTAGGTGGCTTATGTCATGTCATTGGCTGGTTTATGTGATTATTGTAATACCCTTTTCCACATTTTCGACTCTAGTGCCCAGCGTTGTCAACCTCCATCAAGCTAAAATCGATAGATTAAGAAAAATAAATCGCGAAATTTATATTATCAGCTAGAACAGTTTCGCAAAAAATAATTAAATTGTAACTTGCAACGAGCCACGCCGCTCAAAAACTGTTTCACAATTTTTCGTTTTATGTCATAAAAATTTACAATTGTTCAAGATGTTTAAAAATCGGTAGAATTACCATCGAAATCGGCAGAGTTGACAACGCTGCTTGTGCCTACTACTCTTGTTAGGGATGCCTATCAATCTTTATGCAAGTTTGAATGGTTTTATTTACCTCGATGCAAAACCAACTTGCCAATATTTATATCGGTAGGTAAAGCCTAATGTCGCCTCGGATGTTGACGTATCTCATGAAGCCCGGACTTCTTCGGAAAAGCACTGATCAGGTAGCGATCTGAGATGGGTTCTTTATTCATTTATTCTTTATTCATGTTCGATGTTCATTCATTAATAAATCGTTTCTGTGACAAGCATACGCAGTGAATTTTACTCGAACTGAAGTAAAATTCACTGCACTCCGTCTAATTCTAGAATAAGGAACTGAATATGATTGAACGAATTGAGGCGGGTGCTTAGTACTAAATTCAGAAGTCTGTACATGCGCAAATTGAAATCTTTAGAAGCTCTGTGGAAGCAGTTCTAACAAACCGACCCATGTTTATTTTTAATATATTATGACTGTTTTATAACTAATTTAGCACTTGAATCGGTTAACACGGTAGTATTATAATATTCAACTGTGAAATATGACTCTTTTGTGCTGAAGTTATGGCATAAAATTTGAATTATTGTATTGGTAGTAGTTATCTTTTACATACATATGTACCGCACGCCACTGGTACCTACATAGGTATATGCACAATGTTTTCAAAAGCCAAAATGGCGATTTTACACATAGATTTGCCTTGTTCCGCTTGAATCTATTCCACACGATAGTTTTTCCAAATCAAAATCCTCCTTTGTAGTGAATGGTATTTTGGACTGCATTATTACCCCGCAGTTGATTGTTTGGTTCTATTGTAGTGCTAATCAAATCATAGCCAAGTTTCAATTAACGGATAATTATCCAAAATACAGTTCCCGCTTCCGGGACCTGAATGGCTGTAGAAATAATTTATTAGTACAAAAGAGAATTTGCATTATTGCGTTTGTCCCTAAAGTCGATAATTAAAAAGGTGTTGAACAGAGCAATAGTTATGATTTTTAAAAAATTATTTATTACGTATACGGCCTAAGCCAATTACAACAGTTACAAGAAGAAACATAAATGCAAGAAACTGAACAAAAAAAACATAAAACTATTTAGGAAAGACAAACAAGGGCAAAACAATAATTGTATACAATATATTCATAAAAACGATAGACCTAAGACTTCGAGCTAAACCATGCCAATCCAACTTCATCCCACACTGTTTAGTCGCGAAGAGATCTACGAAAAGCCGGAAGATCTATCCCAAAGAATTCCATGTCGTGTGATGAATTGACTAATCTACGCATTCACACATTGGGGACATTGGGGCATAAAAACCAAAGTTGCTCTTAGATGATTTTATAAATAGCAGATTTTGACTTCTGGTGACACGGTTGGAAACATGGGAACATGAAAAGAAATTGATTGCAACAGAGATGGGACATCACTTCAAGCATTAAGTATTTTGAAAATGCATATAAGGTCCATCTCAGTTCTACGTCTCTCCAATGCAGACAGATTAAGAGATTGCATTATATTTATATTTCCAAATAGCTAATAAATTATAAATAATGATTATTTATTTGTTCTTTTACAATTCATGTTTTTTTTACGTTGTAGGTACATCAAGAATAATAATAATTGGTACCCAAGCTAGAACTTTATAATTTATTAGCACCTACCCATATGGAGCATCATTGTCATGTCCCTTTCCGCACCCAGTGGTGCAAAGGACACTGTATTATCAAACCAAATCTAGCCCCTGAAGCGTAAGGCTTATCATCTTACTTGCATGAGACAAAAATCATCAAGGTAAGCTGCGGTTGGTGTACAAATGCAAGGCCCTATGCACCATTTGGTGTGAAAAGGGAACATGAAATAAAGTATAATGATGTCTTCCAGTTGCTGTTTATGATTTAAGAATTATAATGCATTAGAACTTCGTTTATCCGAACTTCAGTCACCCGGATTTTTCTAAAAATCCAAATCGTTATCAGGAAATAATAAATTGAGGATATGTTTTTAATTTAAATTTAATTGCGCAATTAACTTTTCGTGACATGTTAAAGTACGTTTTTAATGTGATTCCAATTCGCCGTATTATTTAAAAGAAATAAAATCTGGCACTCATTAATCCGGATAATTGGCGTTTTACTGCATGTACAGTAAAAATTGTTCTTGGTTAATTAAGTATTTTATTATTTTAACTTTATCATTTCTGTATTTTGGGCCACCATGCCATTCTCGTATATTTTCTAATTTTCTCACATATTTATAAGTTTCCCATACATAACCATTAGCGTCTTGCAATAAGTAATTTGCCAGCAAATGAGTGATATAAAAATTAAGACGAATTGCACACTTTTGAGTAGCAGTTCCTATTGTAATGTAGCATACTAAATAAAGCATTGTCTTCTTATCTTAATTTAATATATTGTGTGATGTGTGTTGTGTGTTGTGCTTTGTGCTTGTCATAATGGTTCATTCATTTTATGTGTGAAATTTTAAATAATTCTTAATGCTTTTAACATTCAATAATACAAAAATCGAACTGAATACTGTCAGGGTCCCCGTTCTTTAATGTGCGTGATTATGCACTTTTTAACTGTTTTTCAGAAATAAACATTGTGATTTGAAATTAACAATAAACGTTTTAAAAAAAAAAATGATGCTGCGTGCGTAAAAAAGGCAAACCGGTAAAAAAAAAAACATTATAATTTATTATAAAGATGTTTTCAGATTAAATAACAATGTCAGCAAAAACGCGCACGATTCGGTTTCGCTTAATTTGCCTTAGTTAATATTATTTATTCATTAATTTATTTTTTCATTTTTATATATTTTTTTCAGTTTCATATACTTTGACAGTTTAGATTTTTTTCAGTTCCACAATTTTTGTTAGATCATCATGTTTTTATACATTATTCAATTTTGTATTAATTATCTTTAGACATCTCATAATATATATCATAGTAATAAAAAATATGCTTTATTTTGTATTTAAAAAAAAAAAGAAAATGCTGTCTACCTCAGAACGGGTATTTACTATGCCTAGTGAGAATAAGCAAACAATAGCCTAATATGTTTGCTTATTATCAATTTTACCAGCAGATCTTAAATTTATTTGAATACGAGTAGGTACATTCATTTCAGATGTTTTTAAAAACGGGACAGAAGAAAAAAATAAGTATATTATTCAGTCTTTTATAATTATATAAGTCTGAACAGCCTTTTATATTTAGTAATCTTCGAGACTTTTTGCAGTTAAGTCTCATTTATTAGTGAAATAATAGGGTTGTGAATATTTTAGGAAGATAATTCATGAACCAGTAAATGCGTATTTTTTTCCTGATTCCAAATACTTATGTATTTAACTCGTTTTCGAAAAAAATGTTAGATGCGTCCTTACAAATCCTTATCTACAGCCAATGGTGCATAGGGCACTGAATTATTAAATCCAATGCTGCGTATCTCTATCATCTGTTACACGAAAGTAAGGTGGTCAGTCTTACGCTTCAAGTGCCAGTCCAGGGACAATGAAATATTATAGTGTAAAAACACCTTTTTTAATAAATATTTCATGTCAACCTTGCCGGGAATCGAACCCGAGACCTCTTGTATAGTAGGCAAACGCGTTGACCACTACACTACGAGATCACTCAAAATCACTCCGGCCAGTATTCCGGCTTTGTTGCACACGCAAACTTTTATAAATTATTTTTTGAAATATAATTAATAACTTTCATTGCAAGGAGTTGAGGAAAAATGCGCTAGAGTGCATCATACAGGAAGAACACTTATATCCTGGCTTAAATTGAGTAGTTCCGCTGTAGCGTGGCACTAAGTCATTATTTAGAGCGGATGTGGGCAAAAAAGTGCCAACGTGATGTGGACTATTAAAAGAAAAACAAAAATTACTTATAATACTAAAAAAAAATATTTACGTTTTTTGCCACTGATTTTTGAAATATTCCCAATTTGATCGATCGGATGATCCAAATTAATAAGTTTTAGTGTTATATTCTAAATAAAGACTACGCGTGTCCCAATTCCCAATATAAAAATCAAAAATCAAAAAATCAATTTTGATCGGGCTGTGGTCCTGTGGCTAGTGTCTCGGACTCACGGACCAAAGGTCTGTGGTTCGAATCCCACTCTACCCCAACTCGATTCCCATTTTCTAATAGAGTGTTATTTACAACTCGTTGAAAATGGTCCTCAAAATGAAATATTTTAGTAAATCATAAGAACGCAAATATTTCTTTTAAAAAAAAATAAAATAATGAAATTAAACCGGAAATGGTTAACACAATGTTTACAGTGATTGAATTGTGTAACTCTATTTTTGATGGTCTTTAAGCGTCTCCCAGTGCCTCCCAGCGCCATTAACACCGACTTTTTAATGCTATGACAAGCCACTTAAATGTGATGAAGATTTATATACTGTAATATGTGTACCATATCAATATTTCATCATAATTCTCGTAGGTTAATTATCTATAGAAAGACTGTGGAATGGGCATAATACTGGATGATATAAGCATCTCTACTCTACTCAACATTAATATTGGAGAAAGTTGTATATTACGTAACAAAATATGCTAAATTGTATTCTTAACAAATGACAACAGTCATTTACAGGGCTTATGACCTGTCATTGGCTGGTTTTAGTGTTCACTTTACAGACTGTAACATTCACTTTCATATTATTCTTTAAAACGGTATTTCAATTTCAATGTATTTATTTTATAAATGTTTACGTACATTACAAAATATTTCAATGCATACATAACACGAAAAAATTAATACTTAAATTTAAATATACAAAGACGGTAAAATAAAAATACCCAGCAATTATAGAAAAGGGATGCTATCCTCTCTGAACTTTTTTTCACTAATATGAAAGATGTCGATATCCGAAGAGATACGGTTGAGTAAAGATATTGCTCTTCCTACTGCCAGGTTGGTTCTGCAAGCAGGAATATAAAACAGCTTAAGCTGTCTATGCCTAAGGTTGTCATCAGGAACATAAAGAAAAATACTCTCCATTACACCTATGTTGATCGTAATACCACGGATCAATCGGAAAAAATACAAAAGCAAGTATGCATTTCTTATTTTCTCCAAACTATTGTAGCCAAGCATTCCCAGTATGAAGTCAGACGGGTACAACCACGGATAATATCCGCACTCCCTTAAGTAAAGATACCTCAGAAGTTTCTTCTGAACCATCTCCAGCATAAAAGAGTACTTCAATTCGTGGGGTATCCATCCCGGGCTGGTATTACAAACGCTCCCGTGGCCGTATTATCTCGTGTATTTACATACAAAATACACGAGAAAAACTGTTTCCTCGTGCCTCGAGAGTGGTCCAGAATAGCACCCCTGGGCTCGTATTCCGAACGCAATTAAAGTGCGGTATAGCGCGTTTTTACGTACTAAATACGCGTTATAGCGCGCTGTAAATGCTTTCGGAATACCAATCCTGGGCCCCGATTACAATGGGAAGTTAACTGAGTTATCTTCGACTGTCTATAAAGGAAAAACGATATTTGTGTACGAAAATGAGAATATTTGCATGAACATTAAAGTATCTTCGTCTGTAATCTATAATTGAACATGTTTAGAAGAAAAAAATGTATGCATATTTTGCTTTTCATACAGAAAACTTAATTTTACTTTGTAGATAAAATTGAAGATAAATGTTTACTTCTCATTGTAATCGAGGCCCTGGGGTGGTATTCCAAACGCTCTCGCGGCCGTATTATTTCGTGTATTTTGTATGTTAAATACACTGCTTTTGGTCTCATTAAATTAAGGATTCGTTTTTTTTGTAATATGTATCTTTATATGAATAAATAAATAAGTATTCTTCCTCTCAATTAACAAGGAATACACTTTAAGAATCAAACTCTGTGTCGCCTATTTATTTTATTGATTTCAATATAATAAATACTCGTATTCTAAAAAAAACTCATTTCTAAAGTGTATTCCTTAATAATGAAGAAGAAAAATAATGATGTATTGGCCATAATTGCTCGATATTTTAATTATGAGTTCACATATAGTGATCCTACAAATGAATGACGTGAAAATTCATTTTCTCCCTTCTGGCATCAAAGAGTGTGTACTACTTATTTAATACGTATGCATGTATCTTCTTCTTTTTTTCTTTTGATAACATATATGGTTTTTGTTTTAACATAATTTAAATTGAATTTATGTATTACATATATCAAAAATAAACTTCTAGCCTAGACTTCTATATATTTCTTTCTCTAAAATGTTTTGTCTCTGTTGTAATATATTACATATATATTATATTTATAATGGCGCTATATACTCCGTGTTCTTAGAAAAGAGGCACGGTTGCTTGGATTGCAAAGTGATAATTATTCCTGTTTTTAAATAGAGCAATCTCTTAATCTGTCTTCATTGGAGAAACGTAGAACTGAGATAGACCGTAAATGCATTTTTGAAATACTTAATGCTACAAATGATGTTTCATCTCTGTTGTAATATATTACATATATATTATATTTATAATGGCGCTATATACTCCGTGTTCTTAGAAAAGAGGCACGGTTGCTTGGATTGCAAAGTGATAATTATTCCTGTTTTTAAATAGAGCAATCTCTTAATTTTACATTATTTTTTTTTTACATTTGTTTTGCACCACAACAGGCCAGGAGGCCTAATTACAGTGGTGAATTACATCACAGAGCACCAAGGCTTGAGAAAAATCACATTTTTAATTTTTGTGTTCTCACCGGGAATCGAACCCGGAACCTCCCGTGCGTGAGTCAAACGTCTTGACCACTACACCACGGAGGCCGCCAAATTAATCTGTCTTCATTGGAGAAACGTAGAACTGAGATAGACCGTAAATGCATTTTTGAAATACTTAATGCTACAAATGATTTTTCATCTCTGTTGTAATCAATTCCTTTTCATGTTCCCAACCGTGTCGCCAGAAGTCAACATCTGCTATTTATTAAATCTTCTAAGAGCAAATTTTGGTTTTATGCCCCAATGTCCAGAATGTGTAGACTAGTCAACTCGTCACACTACTTGGAATTCCTTGGGATAGATCTTCCGGCTTTTCGTAGATCTCTTCGCCACTAAAATAGTGTAGGATGATGGTGGATTGTGATGGAAGTTTTATATGTTTAACTCACATTGTAACAAGAGCAAAATAAGAGAGTGGCTACTCGATCAAGAGTTTATATATGAATAGTAGCTTAGGTGTAAATATTTTATTTTTTCATGTATTTTCTTGTATTTGAAAAATAAATTTATTTATTATTATTTGTATAAACATGTTTATTCTGATCTTTCCGGCTGTTAATTTTTATATGTTATTCATTGTTTTTATAAATGTAAATAATATTATTAAGTCAGTATAAATATAATCTTCACCAACAAGCTACAAAAAGTGGCTTGGTGGGATTTTAGTTTTAGTAAAAATATAACAAGTGAAATTTTTTAAAATTGTATCGTGTTTATGAATATATTGTATACATTGTTTTATTGCCCTTGTTAGTCTTTGCTACACAGTTTTATGCTATTTTTGTTCAGGTTCTTGCATATATGTTTCTTCATAAAACTGTTGTAATTGGCTTAGGCCGTATATATGATAATTAAATAAGTTATCAAACATAATAATTAACCTATTCGCTACCTACTTGCCTATGTATTACTTTTTTTCTTCACAACAGGTCAGAAGGTCCAATACAGTAGTGAATTACAGCAAAAAACGCCCTAGGTTAAGCAACTTACATTTTTTTTGCGATCTCATCGGGAATCGAATCCGGAACCCTGCGTGTGTGAATTAAGCGTCTTTGCTAATACACCACGGGCCATATGTCCACTGTATGCGCTGAATTGCTAAATCCATATTAGTATACGACATTTTGGTTCTGAGCTACAAATATAAATTTTCTAAGTCGTGTCGGAACTACAAGTGATTATAGGCGATTAAAATCAATTGGTAAAATGGATCTACATACATCGTACCTACTTGAAAGTACATTCACTGACAAAAATCAATGTCCATTATTTGATGTTTTTTTTATAGCTAAACTATAAACTCACAGCCAATCTGCCAAACAAAATAGATTTTTTACCCTTGAAAATAGACGCACTGTATCTGAATTGTGCTATTTATATAAATTATTAAATAATAAAGTAGACTCTTTTACCCTACTCTCTAAAATTATTCTTAATGTCCCCTTTCGCGGGTCAAGAAATAAGTATTTATTCCATCTGCCAGTCTGTAGCACTAACTATGCACAGCACTCTTTCCTCTATCGTTCTTGCTTTAACTATAATGCTTTTTTTTCATCTATTGATATATTTTACATGCCCCTTAATTTATTCAAAAATAAATTAAAACTGATTATTTCTGGCTGCGATACGATCCCACTTACTATTTAATGATGATCACACTTACACACACCTGAACACTTACTCCCACACTAATACACATAAACACACATCTACACTTACTCTCATTCAAATACACATAAACACACCCTTTTGTTGTAACCCAATTTAATAATATGTATGATTCTTTTTTAGAAACTTTTCTTTAAAATAAATAAATAAATAACATTTCGTATGCTTTTACATAGATACTTAATAGATGAATACCAATGTATTTTTCCCATGCATAACATTTCTATACTAGATTTCATTATACATTCTAGAGTCTTCTGCCCTCTGTGAGACCTTTTTTTCAGTTCTACGGGCCTCATTTTTCGACACTTCGCGCCTCGATTGAATAGGATCTCGGTCACCTAGAAGTATCGTCCCTTCGGGCCTCACTTTTTTTTGTTGTTCGGAGTAATCTATATGTAATAATGAATAATTTCTGACTTAAAGCAATGCTACAAAAACCACAAAAAATTTGCAGAAATATTCAACTACGAAAGAGTATTGATTAGTAAGCGTTTAAAATGTAAAGGAAAAGAATAAGTAATTTTAAAAGATAACGGTTAGCTGAGGCCGACTGTTACATGCTGGTACATTCGGCCTTTTGGGCCTCTTGGCCTTATTATAATCGTTCCTACGGGCCTCAGTTATATTAATACAAATATAAATTAAATAGTTATAATAAAAGTTTAAATGAAAAGTTTCACCTTATTTTTTTATCACAGTAGTATATCGTTTCATTCGTAAATATAATCAAAAGTATTGAATACGCCGGCCTCGTGGTGTAGTGGTCAGCGCGTTTGCTTACCACGCAAGAGGTCTAGGGTTCGATTACCGACATGGTTGACGTTTCCAATTTTTATACTTCTTCTTTTACCAGGTAGTAATTCAACAATGTTTGATTATGTCCAAATGCATATAAAAATATGCGTATAAAAATTGGAAAATTGTTTTCAGGCGTTGCCTAGTAGGTGATTTGGTTCAGCCGGATGAATCTCACCCACGTGATAAAGGTTTCAGCTCTTTTACTTCACAAAAGTCAACAGATGGAAGATTTGAGGAAATGTGGATGTTCGAACATGGGCAGAATGGTGAATGTTACACAGTGTGTAAAGTGGCCACTTAAACCAGCCAATGACAGGTCATAAGCCCTGTAAATGCCTAGACTTCCATATCCCCTTCTCAAAAATTTTACCTCTGTTGAAATAAATTTAGATTGTTTTTATTCAAATATTTTTTTTTTCGAAACTTTTCTAGAAACTTTGCCCTATGATTTAATGATCTAATTTTTACCGCGCATTAAGATTTTTTTTATCCGATTTCCCGTAGGGCTGAATTTCCTCATTGTTAAGGGTGACGCAATACTTTTGCGAAATCTGGGATGCAGCTAGCAAGGAATTTCCCTGTCTATTAATTATTTGTCAGTGTATAAAAATATGTTCACGTTCACATTGAGGAATTTCACACCTTTAAAATAATATTTACCAGATAATATTTTTCGGGTGTCAAATATAAATGTAAGGTGATTTTTCGCAGTGTAATTAATACACAACCTTAGCTCAATGAGCTCATAATTTATTAACTTTATCTTTTCCGCGTGCGTATTTTTGTTTTGATTATCAATTATGAAAATTCTCATAATTCATTTGTTAGGTTATAAATTATAAACTAACGTGTATTTACACTTTCCTCCAAGGATGGAACTAAAATACAATTTATCAATGATAACAATAGTTCCTTTATTATTTCTGTTTTTGAACTTTTATGGTTCGAGTCTGGTGGTCTGGTCTGGTCTGGTATTCATGATGCTAGGAAACTAGCGCGACCATGACTGAGTGGGATAAATAATTATTTGAAAAATTTATATTCAATACGAATTTAAAAATAAATTTCGTAATATTATTTTACATCGTTTCACCCATAATTGTATAATGCATACGTTTGAATTTTTTTTTTGAGCCAAGTTTTCTTTTTTTTTCCAGAGTCTATTAAAAGCATAAAAATAAAAATGTACCTAGGTACCTACTTAAATTAAATATTTGAAAATGAATTATTTAAGATCTGGAATTCAATCATGAACAGAACCTAAGTACAACAAGATCGCTAAATCCAATAATTGATATTGAACTTTCGATTGTGATAATTTAATCTATACAGGGTGTTGTTTAAACCCTGTCACATCCAAAACCACGATGATCAGTATAGGCAAGAAGGCATATTAGGATATTTTAAAAAATATTTAGAACGAAGAAAATTTAAAAAATGAAATATTTAAAAAAAATGGTTGCTTACTTCTGCAGGGAAGAAGCGAAGGGGGCGCGGCCGTGCGTTTGACGGTGAATCAGACACCCCCCTCTCCCCTCCTCGTTTCTCCCCTGCAGAAGTTAGAAACCATTTTATTTCATTTTTTAAGATTTTAGTCGTTCTAAAAATGTATTTTAATGTGCCAATATGTCTTCTTGTTCATACTGATCATCGTGGTTTCGGATGTGACAGGGTTTAAAGAACATCCTGTATACAAGTATGTGCTCAAATCTAGCAATGGCAAAGCATTGCCGGGCTCAGCTCGTTTATTATTAAAAAAAAATAAAAGACAAGTGACATTTCAATCCGCAAATTTCAGCTAAATAAAATAATTGCTACTACTACTACTACCATCACGCCATTTCCCCGTAGGGGTAGGCAGAGAGAATGGACCGGCACACGACTATCCTGGCATACAATCCTAGCCTTTTCCACATTCATACATCTTGTCATACATGCCCTGAAATAATCGCTTGTGCATTAAAATTGCTTAATACGAGTACAGCCAAGTGCGGGGATAATTTTATTTAATGTTCTTGAAGTCGATACGTTAAAAAATTCGTTAGTTGCCAATTTTATTGTCGACGGCTCGTATAGTCGAATTCTGCGTAATACTCGTGTAATGAAATATGTAAATAAGAAAATATTTGGCAACAGTGTGAAGGCTGATTCAATGATCGTGCAGTCAGCAGTCAGGTCAGGCAACTCCAAATTCTTGTCGTCCAAGCTCTGGTTAGTATCGTTAACCGCTATCTCTTCGCTTGATATAAACAATCATACCTACTATAATCAACTCCAAACGTCCAAACATTGCGTATTATACCGACAGTATGTCTTATTCGAGCCATTGCCATTATATAAAGTCTGTATTTTTTAAATGTTTATTTAAATATCGATAATATTATCGGACTAGAATTTTCACGTTGTTTTTTTTATAAATAATTTGTTAGAAAAATGCTGATATGCCAGCAGCCTCTAAAAAATATTATCAGTATAAAAAAACGGTTAAATACAAGCCCATAATAATGTAATAATTTGATTCGATCTCAATTTCCATATTTTTTTTTGGTTTTTATACTCTCGGAACAGATATTTATACTTCTTATATAAATTGTTTTACTTTTTTATGTGTAACCTGGTTATTTGAAGAAACGAATTACAATATATTTTAATATTAATTCAAAATGATAATTTATTACTTAATAAATTTAACGTTTAGGTCCTATTTCTTATAAAGCTCGTCATATGTATTGTAGATTTAAATTTGTTGCAAATGAGAGAAAAAAAAAATTGAAAGGGATAATGAAAGTTTAGGCATTTACAGGGCTTATGACCTGTCGTTGGTTGGTTTAAGTGGCCTCTTTACGCACTGCGTAACATTCACCATTCCGCCTATGTTTAAACATCCACTTTTCCTCAACTCTTCCATCTGTTGACTTTTGTGAAGTCAAAGAGTTGAAACCTTTATCATGCGGGTGAGATTCATCCGGCTGAACCAATTCACCTACTAGGCAACGCCTGAAAACAATTTTCCAATTGTTAGATTTCTTGTTTTATCAGTTAGTTGATTCAACAGTCTTTTGAGTATGTCGAAATGTTTGCAGACATACTGGATTTCCTCCCTCTGTTGCAACAAATTTAGATGTGAATAACTCCCAGGGAGGAAATCCAGCCTGTCTGCAGACATTTGGACATACTTAAAATACGGTAGATGTTTAATAACAATAATAATAAATTAATTATTCATATTTTGAAATAGAACAATCTCTTAATCCGTCTTCATTGTAGAAACTTAGAACTGAGGGGCTATGTATAGCGTGTGAGCTCGGCAATATATGACAGTAAAATTTTTATTGTCTTTGAATTTCCTAGAGTTTTAACCATCGAAAAAAAAGAAGATTGCAAATAAAATCAACAGACAATGGAAATTTGATGTGTATTATTTTAATAGATTGTTTATAACAGAAAAATACATAGAGAAATATGCATTTTTATTTTTTGTAATAAAAACAGTCTAGTAAATTCGAATAAATAAAAATACGCTTTGTATTAACAATATTAATTAAAATGCAAAAATAACATTGAATACTTGAAAAATAAATATTACTGAGTGTTACAAACGTAATTTAAAAAACGGATAGCGATTAAAAGTAAAAACTATCTTTAGTTTAATTCTTATAGCGATAAATACATAAACATTATAAAACAGGAGTTATACAAATACAAAAATAATATTGTAACTAGGCGGCTACCTACACGGTTAAATTTCGAAACACCACGCAATTTCTTATCTCGGCTACGCTATGTAAAATGAAAAAAAATATTTAAATTAATAATTTCATCACGTCATGAAGTCGCCCCTGGGTAGCGCCTGCTAACGTCAATCAACAAAAACATTCTCGTTTTAATTACAATATTTCGGCTACGCCATAAATCTCTTTTTTTAAATAATTTCTCACGTCACAAAGTCGCCCCTGGGTAGCGTCTGCTAACGTCAATCAACAAAAACATCCTCGTTTTAATTACAATATTTCGGCTACGCCATAAATCTCTTTTTTTAAATAATTTCTCACGTCACAAAGTCGCCCCTGGGTAGCGCCTGCTAACGTCAATCAACAAAAACATCCTCGTTTTTATAACAGTATTTCGGCTACGCCATGAATTTCTTATAAAAAATGTCAAAACGTCACAAAGCCACTCTCTGAGTGTCGCTACTGACATCATTTACAAAAACATAATTATTTGTGCTTTTTTCAGGTACGCAACATTTTTTTTAAATACACCTACCTAACCGATAAAATACTATTAGTAATTAAACCAAGGTGTGCTTTAAAGTTCCGTATGGCCAAATAATATTATTTATTATTAGAATATTATTGACATGTACTTCAAGCATTGCTGCATTCACGTTGCTTTACTTCTGAGAGCTCAACTGCTATGTTTTTCTATGGTTATGTTAATGTCATCTGTCATGTATTGGCGAGCTCACAGGCTATACTTACGCCGAACTGAGATATGCATTTTCTAAATATTTAATGCTATAAGTGATCTCGGTTGCAATCGATTTCTTTTCATATTCCCAATCATGTCACCAGAAGTCAAAATCTGCTATTTTTTAATCTTCTAAGAGCAACTCATGTCTTTATGCCCCAATGTCCAGAATGCGTAGATTATTCAATTCGTCACATAACTTATTTTATCAATGGGAAGTTAACAGAGTTATCTTCGAATGACTATAAAGAAAAACCGATATTTGTGTACGAAAATGAGTATTGACACAAACATTTAAAGTATCTTCATCCGTAATCTATAATTGAACATGTTTAGAAGGAAAAATTGTAGGCATATTCTGCTTTTCATACGGAAAACTTAATTATAGTTTAGTAAATAAAATTGAAGATAAATGTTAACTTTCCATTGCAATCGGGGCCCAGGGGTCGTTATCCTTCCAAATCTACCTGCAATATAAAAATAGAATTCACTCTCCGGACCGATCCTGTGACCCGCGCCTGTGGTAAACCATAAACGACATGTCATGTGGACTTTGGCTGTATGCAAACTATATGGAAATCAATTTTTTACTCACTTAAAGGCCCATTGCACACGTATCATCCAAATCCACGACACTGTACAATTGCATAAGGAAATTGGCTGAAGATTAGTCGGCCTCACGGCGTACTGGCTAGTGGGCTTGACTGCCATTAAATAAATAAAAACAATTGAAAAAAATGTTTTTGTACGATAAATATCAATCCATTCTGTTATTTTATCGTGCCGTGTGGATTTTTACACTCGTCTGAAACGGGCCATACTCAAAAAATTCCCGTAAAAAATATTTGCACTGTTGAATCTGTACAAAAAATAGTTCGTAATAAGTGCTCACTTGGAAATCATACGAGTATGTCATAATTTGCTTGAAACCGGATGTTTAGCTAATAACAACTTAAATAAATAGTTAATAATATATAATGTAGGTAGTTAATTAACAAATGTGACTATTGAATTATTTGGCGATCAAATTCGGTAAAGATATCAAATAAAATATACCATTTTAATTTTTTTATCATAAAAATAAAAGACGAGTGATACTTTAATCCACAAATTTGGAATATTCAGTGACCGGTTTCATCGCTTTCGCGACATCTTCGATACTGGTATATTTTTTTTTTTTTAAATGTATTTATACAAAACAGAGGTAAGGTTAGAGAATCCAAAATTATATGAGAGTAAATTAAATTAAATTATTTTTGTCTTAAGGATCATTAACAAAGTGTTTCGGGTCAACTAATGAGTTGATATAATGATATTTCTAACGAGTTTAAGTATTGTATAAATGTATATTATTTTTAATTGTCCCATCCTTCGTGAGTTTGATAAGGATAGGCAGAGAGGATAGAATGCCACATCACTCTATCTTTGCGTACAGATCTCGCTTCCTCTACATGCATCTTCTCATGCACGCGAGCCGATTATTCCGACTTTTAACATGCCCATCTTCAAGTATTTGTTGGATTTGGTCATGCCATGTCTTTCTCGGTCTTCCTCTATTTCTGCATCCTTCAACATTCGCATCGTAAATATTTACAGCCGTTCTTTCGCTGTCCATTCGCTCTACATGTCCAAACCAACGCAGAGCTCCTTTCTTGAGGGCAAAAAGTCATTAATAAAATTATTATAATTGGTATAGTAATGGGGAATACACGTGTGTTACAAATCCTCATGATCATAGAACAACAACGCATGTGATTTTCTTCAACTTTACATTAGAGCGGCTTAATTTTTATCTGATACTCTATGTCACCCGTTAAGAAAAAAAAACTTTTTATACTAGGGTTAGTTATATATATTTTTTCGAACCCGGAATATTAAGCCTTTGTAAAACCTTTTTCAAGATCGAATATAAAATAAAGTCAACGTCGCATTTTTCGCACATCTGTCGTTGTTCTACGATCACTAAGAAATAATGTATCAAGTACTAAAAACAAAATAAAATACTTGATGGGCCAATTAGGTATTAGTTAATAGATATTAGGTTTTTCTATGTGCTGTCTTAAAAAATATATTTATTTATTATTATATACTCCCAGAGGGCTTTTACGTGACAGGTACACAATTCAAAATCAAGCGTTTCATTGTATAATAAGACAATATGTAGGGCTAATAAATATTTATATAATAAACATATTTTTTTCATTAATCTTTTAAATTATCGAATTCACAGCATTCGAATAATTAAGTTACTTTGATATTATTGCCGTAAGAATTTTAAATCTAAAAACCGACAATGGAAAACGAAACATATTAACTTATTCATACTCGTTTCTGAGCCGGTGGCGGTGTAGTCTTGACAATTGGAGAATTTACAAGATAGTTGTGTCTACCATACGCCCCAACAAAGGTAGACTGCAATCTTGTACATCGATTCTATTTGTATTGTATTTAGAGCATGTTTATACCACGAAAAAGTTAATATGACCACAATAAAGTTTAGTAAGTAGTCAAACGAATTGCTCAATAAATAGTATGCTTTTTGTCTCTTCATGTCGATTTCCCTATTGCACAAAAATATTATACAACCTTGACATCACACATCAAGTTTACTGATTTTATCTCAATTTAAGTAACTATTAGAGATGGGCATTTTGGTTTTTTATAAAAGTAGCAATAACAGATACCATTTCACAAATTAAGCTGTTTCGTGAAGACGTTTAAAAAATAACAGTTTAGTGCAGTCTGCTACCCCAACCACCCCCTACTATTTTTTTTTCTTCTGAATTTAAGCATATAATTTTTTTTGGCCTCCCCTTTCTCTTATTGCTTTAAATATTATGTAAGAATAAAAAAAATATAAAAAAATTGTGAAAGTTTTTCCGTTGCTCAATTTTTGTTGGTTGAGAAAAAAAATTACTAATTTTTTACAAACGTTTTTAAATTATTATTTAATGTATTTATTTTTTGGAATAACATTAATATTTTTTAACTTAAAACATTTATTAAATGCAAATAGAGACCTTTAAATTCACAAAATGTCATTTCATTTATACCTATAATTATGTTTTCTTTCGGATTATATGCGTATTATATGTACATTAATATTAATTTAACGTTTATAATAATTTACCGACGCTAAATTATCAATATTTTGTTTACAAGAAATTTTCTGCGCAAACATTACATTATTTATGGCAGCTTAAATTACTCGTAAAATTGGGCCACTTAGTAAACTTGACATTACTTTTATATGACTTATTTTTAAAATATGTTATTCCTTATTTAAGGCAAATGTGTTTATGAGATCAAAAACGATCTAACGGCAGCGCCGGTATTTAAAATAAATAATGATGAGGTGATTAAGTACATCATTACTATTTATATGAAAATTTTGATGATATTGTATAGCGTATGGATGAATGGCTCAAAAACGTAAAAATAGCACTCAGTAAAATTCGAACAGGGTTTTTTCGAAACGCAGTTTTTGTTTTAGTTTAATTTGCTACTCTGTTATGGAAACACCTTCAGTTTTTGGTGTTCTTCTATAACGGTAATAACTTCGTGCTGTATAAAATTTCGTTTTTTACGGATGGACAAGGGCGCGGGACTGTGCGGGTGTGGGGTGGAGTGTAGACGGGCCGGGGAGATTGCATGCGTATATGTGTATGCTATTTTTTCTTGGGAGATTATAATACGAATATATTACGAATAGGTAGGTGTTATGGATAAAGATTTATAGTAAGAGTGAACCGCGGTACGGAGTGCGGCGGGGCGTTGAATTTTTCACGCGAAGCGAAATGTTTTTTTTTTTACTTCTGCGCTTGGTGATTTAGTTTTGGTTTATTTTAAACGATATAATTTTTTTTGAGAAACTGTTTTAAGTGTTTTGGGAGGGTAACTGTTTTAAAACAGCAGTTACATTTTTTTACCACCTCTAGTAGCTATGATTATCGGCAAATTATTGTGCCGTGTGAGGAATAACGATTCGCTTTATTAATGTAAGATGTATTTTTAGTGACTTGCCTAACGATATCAAATGTGTTCTTAAATTCCCACGCAATGCTCCAAAAATAACCAGTTTTTTTAGTATGTATCTAAATTATTATTTGGTATTGTTATTAAACAAGTTAATATAGCAAAGATATTGTTGAATACAAGTTATTATAGCAAAGATACCCGACACATGGTTAGTAATTGAAGGGTTCATAATCTAAAGGATGAATGTCAATTTTTATGTGTTTTAAATTAATAATGGCATCTGACGGCAGTTCACATCGACGCTGGAAAGGAAAAGTTACCAAGCGAGATGTGGTAATTTTACAGAAGAGCCGATAAAAGCTTATTAAATTAATAAAAAAATCTCATAATTTTGGCATGATTCCTGCATAATTTAAATAACCATTTAAAATACGAGATTCCTTATTAATAAAAAGTTTAAAAAAAACTTTAATTGGCTCTTCTGTAAAATTCCTACATGTCGCTGGGTAACTTTTTCCTTTCCAGGGTCGGCATGATCTGCATTTCTGCTTAATAAAATTTGACACAAAGGCTCTACTTTCTAAGATAACTAAACAAGAAAAATTGGTGCATCATCATCATCATTCCCTTTTCGCGCCTTATGGTGTATAGGGCACTGCATTGGTACATTAATCGCAGCGTATTTTGATTAAAAAATTGTTACATGACGGTAGGATGATCAGTCTTACGCCTTAGATGCCTGTCCAGGGACTATAAAATATTCTAGTGTTAAAACACCTTTTCAAATAAATATTTTATGGACAATACGATAGAGATTAATTATTTGAATTTGTTTCGGTTAAAATTTTTGCTGAAATTATGGATAAAAAAATATTGATATAGCTTCTTTTTTTAATAAATATCATATACTTTCATTATGATTTTCTCATTTTTATTGTCAAAAAAATTGTGTTCTTATATTTTTTATTTTTATTTCTATTGTATTCTTTCAGTATCATTAATTTAAGTTAAAACAAGCTGGTAAATAAAGTTAAAGAGCTGAATGTTAACAGCTCCCCAGGGAGTTGAATCCAGTCCTTGTCTACAAACATTTGGACAAACCTAAAATATTGTTAATAATTAATTTTGTGATTTGCAAAAAACATATGAAACAAAATAGGTCATGCCTAAATAAATCATGAAAATTCCTAGCTAGTCGGAACCTAAATTTTTTTTTTCCGGCGGTGCCTAGTATGTAGGTTCAGCCGGATAACCCTCACCCACATGGTAAAGGTTTCAGCTCTTTTATTTATTTATTTTTATTTGTGGAAAAAAACAACAGTTTTTACATATATTTTATACAGAAAATAAGAATATATATAAACGAAAATTGTGAAAACAGTCAATATAAATTTTCCACAGTGATGTAAGCTATTGATTAAGTACATTATCGGCATCAAAATAAAAGCAATTTAAAAATTAAGAAATGTTAGGCACTTAAAATTTGCAAACAAAATAAAAATACATATATTTGTATACAGTAATAAAAATAAAGTATATGGAAATAAGATAAATTTAAATTTAAAGAATAAGAAAAGAAATAAGTTATATAAAAATAATGTAAAAGGTACAAAATATAATATTGAACATACGAGAACATACATAATTACTGACATCGTATAATTAAACAGGTGTACTGTCTTTAAGGAATCTTCTATATTTCATAAAGGAGAGATGAAAAATGTCTGCGTGACCGGAGAGAACAGTATTATAATAATGACATGCTCTAAAGAAACAGTCGTTTTTCCTTGAGTTAGTCCTATGTAGTAGCAAATTAAATGTAGTATGGAGTCTTGTTCTGTTGGGTACAAGATATTTTAGAGAACTCGTAAGTAAAGGGCAGTCTACGACGTTCTTTACTAGTTTAATCAGGAATAATTAAACTGCGATCACTCTTCTATACTCCAGAGTTTGAATTGAATTTGGTGTACAGTGAAATTTATATTTGATTAAATGTATGAATTTCTTCTGTATCCTTTCTAAGTTGTTTATATATTTTTTATATTGGGGATTCCCTGTAATTGAAGCATATTCTAACTGACTTCTCACATATATATGTATTATATAGCAATATAAATGTTTTACTATTTTTGAAGTCATTAAACATTCGCATTAAAAAACCTACCATTTTGTATGCCTTATTAATAATTCGCATTAAAAAACCTACCATTTTGTATGCCTTATTAATAATTCCATTAATGTAAATATCGAACACAAGTTTTTTACTTCACAAAAGTCAACAGGTGGAGAGTTGAGGAAATGTGGATGATTATACATAGGCAGAATGGTGAATGTTACACAGGCCACATAAACCAGCCAATGATAGGTCATAAGCCCTGTAAATGCCTAGACTTCGACGACGCGCGACGATTCCAATAATTCTTATGCAATGTGACGTTATGTCAAAATTTTGTTTATAATGTTCTAATCTTTTATCTTGATGTTAGGTAACTACCACGAGCATGGGCTAAGGGAAGGAACACAAAAATGAAAATAACAACATTAAAAGCTTTCATTGTACCTCTCAATGTAGCATTGTCAATAATTATTAGTGATCAATCAAATAATACACAACATTCGCCTTATTTTAGTTTTCCTGTACGACAGTAAAGGAGTACAGTGCTGATTCCAAATTGGGACCGCGGTGATATCTCCGGGATCCTGCTTGGCTTTGTGTAATGTGCAAGTAGATATGATGATCAATTAATAAACCGCGATTTTATTATAGATTTCATTGACCAGAGATCAAGGTCGTTATTAATGATTTTATGGGTCATTGAGCGCCAAACAGGTTTCGTTTTTAAAATAACAACAAAAAAACTGTGTTTACGAATAGTAAATGATATAATACTATATTTATGTATATTTGAAGTTTGTTCGTACCTCAATTTTTCTATTCTCATAGCGAGTATCTTTAAAGGCTGATTTCAGAGAATAATAGTCTATTAAATACTCCTTTTTTTGTATTATTACAAAAGCATTGAGTCTAGCGCATATTTTAATGTTATTCAGAAACTAAGGTATCGCCTATTTAGATTTTTAATTTTACGTTGAAAGTTCAAGTCTGACTAGCTCGAAGCTTTAGATCTTCTTGATAGTTTCTGTTACATGGAGATAAGAAGATCAGTCTTTTACACCCTTTTAAATATATGAGCGTATTAGAAGCATACTTGGAAATCTTTACCAAAACTGAAAATTAGTCATTGATGCCAAAATAAACTTTACATAAAAACCTACATACCTAAGTAATAGCGTAATTCATTTTTAGCGCTTTTTGGTTCATTGTTATGTTATACATATAACTTATACGCAACAGTTCTTCAATGTGCGCTATAGGAACTTTGATTTGTTATCTATAAAGGAATAACAATAATATAAATATGAAAGATTTTAGAACTACTAACTATACAAGTAGGTATTAGGTGCCTATCTAATTTATTAGAACTGTTAACCTTTTACCTATAACCTTTTGTATCGTGAGAAAACAAATCGACATTACAAATTGGCATCGACGCAAGAAGTGAAATAGACACGTGGTTGTAAGTTGTACTGAGAATCTTACTATCTATTTACTTATAGACGAAGTCTACGCTCAAGGCGCATGAAAAAAATGCGAAATTGTGCTGTGACTAGAGTTGTAAAAATACCGTAGTCTACCAAATCGCTCGGTAGTATACCGGTAGTCCACCATTTCATTAAAAAGTATAAAATGTTTCGCAATATTTTGATAAAATTAATACTTTTTTACTATGATTTATTATTTTTGTTATATATTTTTCATGTTTCGTGACAGTACGGCTTCTTTTTATATTACAAAAATGTGAGTTTTGAAACTTTTCGCAATTAAACACTTAATGGCTGTTAGAGATGTAAGGCCTCTAATAGTATACGTTTGGTAGTTTATTGTGAGGATCCTATTCTACGGTAGAATTCGGTATAGAAACGTATTCTACTGTAGAATACGTTTCTTACAATAAATTACCAGTGGTACACTACCGGCCGGTATCTCTAGTTGTGACGCTATCCGGTTGATTTTCGATAAAAAATGGCTCAACGATATTCACGATTATAATCGGGTTGTGGTCCCGTGGTTAGTGTCTTGAACTCACATACCAAAGGTCCGTGGTTCGAATCCCACTCTACCCCAACTTGATTCCATTTTCTAATAGTGAGTTATTTACAACTCGTTGAAAATGGACCTCAAAATTAAATATTTGGGTAAATCATAAGAACGCAAATATTTCTTTTTCTCAAAAAAAAAAAAAAATATATAATTCGTTGGGTTTCTGGAACAAATTGGTGAATAAAAATTTTCGAAAAATTATATATCTTATTAACTGACATCAAATAATCTTCGTTTAAACAACTTAAGCTTTTTAAAAAGTAAATGAAAATATCACATATTTTATAGATACAAAAAATTATATTTTGTAAAATTCAACTTGCTGTTTTCTTCAAATTGTTGATTTGGGATGCGCTTTTAACGTTAGAAGTGCAATATCTCACAACCAGTAAAATGTTCGTCACCAATTTGTTCCAGAAACCCGACGATATATTCGTGAATATCGCACGCCAATTTTATTTAAACTCATCTGGGGAGCGTCAAAACACGTTCCCGCGTTTTTCCATGCGCCTTGAACGTAGACCCCGTCAATACCTATTTTTTTTTTTTCAAAAAGCATCATGAATCGTGACAAAACTAATTAACCGAATTCAATTTTAAAAGATGGATTATGTTATTCTTCGAATAATCCAAGTCAAACATAATCGTAAATGAATAAGACATTATTATTTCTTTGCTTGTCTGCTTCGTGCTCTAGTAGTTAGCACGCTTGTCTATCATGCATGATCCCAGGTTCGATTCTCTGCAATATTTCATTTAAAGTAAATTTCATTTCACTAAAATCCGAGATCCGTGCATTATGTATTGAGCATTATGGACAAAATCAAGAAAGGAGTTGTGCGTTGGTTTGGACATATGTAGAGCGAAAAATCCAGATGAGTCAAAACTTTGATTAGCCATTTCTCAAAACTGGTCATTTCTAGTTATGGCTTTATTTACTAGGCCATCGAAATATTTGTATTTTTGTTTCCTTTTCCGTCCAACCCTTTCAATACCAATTCACCGCTCTCTTTTTTGTCTCCTCTTTCACAGTAGTAGCTGCTCGATTATAGAATTATCTGCCCGTCTCTGACATAATTGGGTAAATTATTCCACAATCGAGCAGCTATTTCTGTGAAAGAGGAGGAATAAACAAAAATACGTAACGAAGTTAAATTTAATAAAATATTCTAAAATAAATTCATTAGTTTTCTAATAAATAACGAGTGAGATTACATTTTAAGTCTTTAACAGAGTTTGTATAGAAAATATCCAATATTTGTTCAAACTTATTTCCATACCTATGTATCCTGGATATAGGTGAATGTATTTCGAATTGTTACAGAAAAATAATTTATTATATAAATAAAACACGAGTGATACTTTAATCCACAAATTTGGAATATCCAGTGACCGGTTTCATCGCTTTCGCGACATCTTCGAGACTGGTATCTTTATTAAAAAGTTAAATGTATTTATACAGAACAGAGGTAAGGATACATAATTCAAAGTTATATGTAAGTAAATTAAATAAAGTTATTTTTATCTTAAGGATCATTATCGACAAATTTTCTATGGGTTAACTAATGAATGGATATAATGCTATTTTAATGAGTTTAAGTATTTTATTTTATTTACCAGTCTCGAAGATGTCGCGAAAGCGATGAAACCGGTCACTGGATATTCCAAATTTGTGGATTAAAGTATCACTCGTGTTTTATTTATATAATAAATTACAATGAACTTCCATCAAGAATTTTCACTTACAAACTTAAATGTTTTAGAAAAATAATTCTTTATAGAAAGTACACCTCCCCATTACCATACTTTAGCAGCATTTTTAATTTCCTCGACAATATTATTTTTATAAAGTTTATATTTGACGCACTAACTTTGTGGTTATTCATTTTAATAAAATAAATAAAACAACTTTGTTTTTAACCACTAATTTTTATTTTTCACCTACCGTTTTCAAAGCAAACAAGCTTCTTCTTCAAGGTTTACGTAACTAATGAATTGATTCCTTTTTTATTTCGATCATGTTCACTAAATACTACACGTGGACCCAATAAATCAAGTGGTTTTTTTCCCTACACGGCTGGTAATTTGATATCATTATTTTCGAAGTAAGACAGGAGAGGACTAAAAGAAATATTGTTTATTTGGTTAATAATTATTGTTTTCTTATTATGAATCGCTTTTTTAATTTCTAAGATTTCTAAGTTGCCTAATTTTAATATTTTATTTTCAACATGAAGTACTTTTAATCCAGTGTCTTTATTGAAGTTATGATTATTTTCTATCAGATGATTTGTGAATTCAGAAAATTATTATTTAAGCATCTTAAGTGTTCTTTTACTCTAATATTAAAGTTTCTTTTAGTTTTTCCAATGTAGATTGAATCGCAATCATTACCATTTAATTGGTATATTCCAGATTTATTATATTTATGGACTTTGTCTTTGTGATTTTTTAACAATGTTCCTATATTATTAGTTGTGTAGAAAGCCGGTTTAATGTTTGATGGTAGGGAATTTGATAATTGTTTTGAAAAAAATGTCATTCATAAAAAAAATCCGCCTCCATTGTTTACGTGGGTTTGCTTTATTTACTGTGGGAGTCAAATATAAATATTTGTTAATAAGTTTTATAAATTAGTGTTTAAAAACAAAGTTGTTTTATTTATTTTATTTTATTAATATTATTTTTATTTCTGAATGTAAATGTATTATTTCGTTCTCAAGTCTTTTTATGTAAAGTAATAGTTCTGATAATATAAGATTGACGACGGTTGACGTGGCCTTTTGCTTCAGTCCAAAGTAGTCGCTATACTTTAGCAGATAGTCAGTTAATAGCTGTAGTAGCAGACTTCTGTGCATGCCTTCGTTTCGTAAGATATTTAGTTTCTTATACATCTCTCACTCTAACGCTATCAAAATCGTATTTCGCTCTCATTTTTACTACATACGAAATGACACTGTGATTCGTGTGTTAACTGCTCAGCTTCCTTTTCATTTCATTTTACCACTCTACTATATTATGACATCATCTGGCGATCGTTTGATATTATTGATTTGTATGTGGCTCGGTTTGTTAATGGACGTAAAAACCTAAATCTAAATCATTTTCAACATAGGTGGAATGTAGAAGTCTAAGCATTTCTTCATTTACCGAGTACAAATTACTAGTGCATAATCACGTGTTTTTACCGGGCACAAATTACTAGAACTCGTACATAAACACATATTTTTATATACAAAGCACACAGTTTACCCTGAAGATGGCTCCTGAAATAGTAGCCGAAGCGTCGCACTATGGAAAATAAAGGTCGGTTTCGTATCAAAAGTCAAAAATTCTTTTATTTTTAGAGGTATATTAAAAAAAATACTCTATTATAAAATAGTCTTAAAAGCTTTAAATGAAATAAATTTTATTATTTTAATACAATAAAATATTTAAAATAACATTGAAAACATAAAAAATAGTATTCATTTAATTATAATATGTATACAAACTTATTATTATAATATCGACGGGTAATTATTATTATTATAAAATGACAAATACCTATCAATAAATGATTCTATAATGAATAACAAACTAATTCGACAGTATTTTTCATAAAAAGTCTACATTTGAAACCGCCATGGATAGCGGTTTTTGGTTTTCTGACTTTTATCACATTTTTTACAATAACTTAGTGCTAGGCAAATTTTGGCAGCTAATTTTTATAAATGTTTTTTTACGAATACCTAGACTACAAATAAACATTAAATGTAAAGCATGGGGAGACGTGGGTGACTATCAAAAGTCTCGATGAACTTTTTTTTTTTTTTTTTAAATTAATAAATATTGTATAATTATTTAAATGTATAATATATAGAGATTTTGAAATAATGTTTTAGTTGTTTTATGATGTTTTAAAGGTGAACTTTTCAGATATATATTACTTTATATCTATTCCTCCAAAGTTTAATAAGAAATTAACTTTTAAAGTGATGATGTGAACAGATTTAAAACGGCTTCACTAAAAAAATACAGTTTGTAGCATTGAAAAAAAAGAAAAATGTTTACTTAACATATTACAACAAAGATGACGAACATGTTAGAGAAGGTAATATAGAAGTCTAGGCATCTACAGGGCTTATGACGTGTCATTAGCCGGCTTAAGTGGCCACTTTACACACTGTGTAACATTCACCATTCTGCCTCTATTTGAACATCTATATTCCTTCTCTAAAATGTTCTTCATCTCTATTGTAATATGTTAATGTTAACAGCTCCCCAGGAAGTTGAATCCAGTCCTTGTCCACAAAAATTTAAACAATCTCAAAATGTTGTTGGTGTTTATTTAATTTAAAATTCTAACATTATTTTATAGTTTTACTCTCAAACCAGGGACGAAGGAGCATATGAAGCAAGTGAGGCTGAGCCTCAGTAAGAAAGCATTGCTATTCACCAGCACCTAATATGTATTTTAATTCACATTATATCAACACATTATGAAGGTAAAAAACTAGCAACCAATATAAAAATGCTCAAAGATGCCTACAGCATGGTCCGTACCGTGTTATTTACTATAGGTACCTACTTTACATTTACGCATATTACACTTATCCTTAAAATCTGAGCTTCACTAGAAATTTGGTACCAAAGACGCCACTGTTTTAAACTATTAAAAAAATATATTGAAATGTGTCCGTAGCAACATTGGTAAAAATCACTTATGATATGCCGTTGTTCTACCATTTTCCATAGTTCGTCGGAACGAATCGAACTTACACGAGATCACCCAAAAAAGATACGTTTTGATAACAGTGGCTGTAAAAACCTACGCCCCTATTGCATGCTTCCACTTTCTTTTATGTTTTGTCTCAACTCCCAACTCAACACAGGGCTCTTTTCCTCATAGAGTTAGGGATACGTTTTTAATCTTTTGTAATATATATATATATAAATTAGTATGAATAAATAAATCACGTTTTATTTTTAAATTAGGCATGAACATAGAATTATTAAAGTCCAGAAACCGCGTACGCACATCAAACTGAAGCCGACAAAACTACTCATAAATGGACAATTTTACGTTTTGGCCATTAGTTACTCTGTAGGTCTGTAGACGTCGCTTATTACGCAACTGCCGATTTGACTTCAATTACGCCATGTGGTGTCTTTTTTAAGTGTCAAAATACTTCTGGAATTAAAAGGGAAAAGGGTGGGATCACATTTCATGTATAAGTTGCGAATGCACAAATAATATTATTCAATTATTTTACCGTCTGTCAGATTGTTAAATAAAACAAGGCGGACATTTTGCTAGTACTGCCAGGGTAGCCAAATTTTTAACCCGGCTTTCTATCAATAAGCCTTAGTATAATATTAAACTGAATTAATTTTACTGAATTACTAAATAATTAGTTAATTATTTTTTTACGTTTGCCTGTAAAAAAAAATGTGGTAAAACATAACATAACATAACACAAAATTATCTTATGTTTGTGTTATGATTATATATTGTTCGCGGTTTAGCAACATAACGCAGCCACTTCACGCATGCGCGTGGGATGCCGTGCAGGGGGAGGCATTTGTCATTTTTTGGACACCGTTCGATGTATGCAAACTTGATTCTACGCGCGAAGGCGCTGGTATATTATGGCATGAATTAACAAACTAAGTTAAGTGTTCCAGAAAGTTCTGCACTCACCGCATTTTATCTCTAGGAAGTTGTGTGTTGCGTTGTATGTACGATGATTTAAATTCATATGTAGATGTGATTTGCTTAATGCACACTCGCGCACCCTTTTGCATGTATAGGTATGTATGTACGCTACACAATTTTTTGTCGTTTTGTCGGGTCATTGGAGTTATTAATCTATTTGTAGATACCGCACTTGCGCATGCATATCTACTTACGTTATTACAAAGTACTTAACTTATTTAGGTATCGCAAACTTTTGATATTTTTCATTTTGTGTATTTTTTTTTGTAACCTTTTGTGTAAGAGGAATGCATATTTAGGAAAAAAGTTAAGCACATTTTTTTAAGAAATGGTCTGAAAATTTAAATATCGAGGTTTCTGAGATAATCGCATTTAAAGATTTTTTATTCTTTCAGCGCATTATCTCTCCCATAATTATTAATTTTTTTTTTTAATCTTTGAAAGAGTAATTTTTATTCTAGGCATAGAATAAGATTTGAAATTAACATCTTGGACCAGTATTAAAAAATACTTGAAATATATAAAGACTGTTGACTTAATGCATTATTTATTTATTTATTAATTTACACGCCCTACGGACTTTTACATATATTAGAAATTACATTCAAGTGCAGCAGTGAAACATAAGTATGTAAATTTAGTTAAAATTAAAGATAACATAAGAAAAGCTAAAAGATACAATAATAAGTAAAAATCAGGAAATGTACCAACATAGGTATAGGGTACATAGAAAAATATTTAATAAATTTACATATGAAAACATACACACATACATATAGCCACGATATTTGAGTAAATAATAACAACTCAACTCAGAATTATGTTTTTGTACTATATTCTATTATTTATTTAGATTGCTATTTTAATTTAATTGATATTTTAAATATTTTATCATATGTACCTACTTATTGATTATTTTAATTTACTTTGTATTTTGTTGTTCATTATTATGGCTTAACACGGGCACAGCCTAAAAAGTCATAATATGTTGGTGAATATATTGAATACAAATTTAATTTGATTCTTATACTCTTAGTTCTTTTTCACATGTGTATCTATATTTTTAGTCATTTTAAAACGTGATAATAATTTGTTATTAATTTTATTTTCTACCCGATTACACCTATATTTATAGCAACACTAAGGATTTTTATTAGCGTATCTGTAAAAAGTTTTTCTCACTGGGTAGGTATATTAATTTATTTAAATGTTTTACAATATTTATGTGTATCATGTCATCTTTATATATACAGGGTATTCATTAAATCCTGTCACATTCGAAACCACGATGATCAGTATGAGCAAGAAGACATATTGGCACATTAAAATAAATTTTTAGAACGAATATTTTTTTTAAAAATAAAATATCAAAAAAGCAAATGGTTGCTTACTTCTGCAGGGGAGAAACAATGAGAGGGAGGGGGGAGTCTGATACACCGCCGACCGCGTGGTCACGCCCCCCTCGCTTCTCCCCCGCAGAAGTAAGCAACCATCGAGAAAAATCGGAAAATTTACTAAAAATAAATTCCCAATAAATTAATATTGTATAACTGTATAGTATATTAACAAGTAGGTAGTAATGTTACTGTTTATTTTCGCATAAAAATGTCTGCCTTAAAACAGGTTGTACCTAGGTACAACCTGTTTTATGATCCGGAGAAATCTATTACCTAAGTGTTTATGTAGTAGATAAAGTTATTGTTATTTTTGTTAATAAACTTTGATTATTATTATAATTTGTTTTTTTAAATATTTTATTTAAAAAGAAATCTTTGTTCCAAATATTTTTTTAAATAGACTAATATGTCTTCTTGCCCATACTGATCTTCGTGGTTTCGGATGTGACGGGGCTTAAAGAACCCCTGTATATATTTGTTTTTAAATTATATTTTCTTACTAGTTAAGTATATGTAAGAATGTGTCTTTGAATGTACTAAACACTATATTTTATGTATTTTATCTACGTACCATACTTGTAAAAGCCCTCCGGGCGTTTATGTGAATTAAATAAATAAAATGAAAAAATAAAAAAATGTAAGAAAAACCTTAACAGCGCTGTGCATGCAGGAGTTTTGCAAAGTATCCGAGTATGGCCCTTTTCACACATGCCACGCCAATCCACCTTGCCCAGTAATTTTACCGGGTAAATCCTACAAACGCATACAAAATGTGTCACCTCTTGTAGGGTGTAGCCGGAAAATTATCGGGCCGGGTGGATTGGCGTGGCATCTGTGAAAAGGGCCTGTCTGAGATAGCGCGAAAAACGTTTTTGCTATAATTTCATTCTTTTATATAAACGTATCGGTGTTTCGGCAATAAAGTCAATATCTCTGATTCCGTATTTATTGCCGATGTTTCAGATTTATCGGAAACACTAAAATATCCCAACCTATTTCCGTATTTTCTCGCTGGATTATGGCACTAGAGCAGTGATTTTTTTATACTTTATAGGTATTTATTATTGGCGTGTCCCTATCGTATTATTTTTTTTGATAAATTATTTATTATGGGAACAAGGACCATCTTCCTTAAAGGCGCTCGGCTTTATCTGCCGTCTTCGGACGCAATATGTAAACCATCTTCGAAAAACGCAAAAGTTACCGGCCCAGGAAATTTAATTCTGATATTCTTTTCAGAAAAACAATGTTCGAATACCTATTCATCAAAATTCTCAGCCACCGCATATCCTCTTAATGTACATTATACACTAGAACTTATTCATACGAGTACAATTTATTCACCTATTTTTTTTTATGTAAGAGAGAAATACTTGAGTTCTTATTACTTACTTAAATATTAAAAATTTTCAGACCGTTTCTTAAACGTCGTAAATAACCTGTGCTGGAAAAATGGAAATCGAGAGTGGGATTTGAACCTAGGACCTTTGGCCCGTGAGTCCACAATACTACCACGGGACCACAACCCGGTTCAAATTGTTTCTTATGTTTCAGCCAACAACTCATTAATCTGTTTATGTGACAACTGTTCCAAGTCTTGTCTTTGTATATATTATTTTTATCTCTGACTAAAAATATAAGCATTTAAACCTAGGATATTTATCAAGTGACATGACTGATATTTTTTGCTGGATCCGATGTTTGTTAAAAGCATTATCTCAATTTGTGCTGAATACCAATATACTCGGAGGTTCAGAATAGTTTCGTCGACATATTATTTTTTTATTCAAATAAATAGATACATACACTCATGGATTTGGTTATTTTTAATTATTAAAATTAATTTCATTTATTCTTTCTTCTTTGTTTAATTGTATTGTTTATTTATTTTATTTTATTAACATAAACGGCAAATCTGCTTTTTACAAATATTTATAATATCAACATATTTGGCTTAATATATATATTTTTTAAAAAACATGAATATTAAAAACAAAATTTAAAAAAATAAAATCACACCAAAAATTATACAAGACTTATATTTAAAAAAAATAACCTAAAAATTATACAGCATATTCAGTAGAAAGTTTAAATAATAAAACATTCTACAATAAAACAACAAGAAAATCATAAGTACTGTTTCACACAGCTAGGCAAAGTGAACAAAAAATTGTATATGAAATGCATGAATAAATAAATATAATTACCATTCACCATCTTTGAAAAAGTTCAAAAGGTTTGTTCTATAGGAACAATACCCTACACTAAATATATCAGATACGTGGGAATAACTATTGCCGAGTTCATGAAGTTTATTTAATACTGCATTACAAGTATACACTGTCCGTGAATTGTTGCTACAAAACGGTGGCACCTGTCTAGTCATTCTTCCAGGCACCCTGAAGTTGATGAGAGATAACAGTTCAGAGCATTCCCATATTGAATTTACAATTTTGAATAAATTTAAAAGGTCTATAATTTTTCTTATATTGTTAAGTTTTAACAAATTTAATGTTTATATTATTATTATGGACATAGACAGATGCCATTTTTACAGTTTAATAAAAAACTGTATTCATTTTTTAGAGCAAGAATTTTTCTTATAAATTACAAAATAAATGTTTGTATTATAAATTTAGATATAAAATAGTATTTGGGAAAATATTTTTAGTGCCCTTTGTAACCTCTACTTCCAGCCCTCTTATAAATACAGGGTGTTCTTAAAACCCTGTCACACCCGAAACCACGATGATCAGTATAGGCAAGAAGACATATTAGTATATTTTTTTAAAATTTAAAACTAAGAATTTTTAAAAAAATAAAATATTAAAAAAAAACTAATTGCGGCTTACTTCGGCAGGGGAGAAGCGAGATATACAGGGTATTCTAAACCCTGTCACATCCGAAACCACGATGATCAGTATAGGTAAGAAGACATATTAGCATATTAAAAAAAATATTTAGAATGAAATTTTTTTAAGAAAATAAAATATTAAAAGAAAAAAAATGGTTGCTTACTTCTGCAGGGGAGATCGAGGGGAGCGCGGCCGTGCGGTTGACAGTGTATCAGGCTCCCCCTCCTCGTTTCACCCCTACAGGAGTAAGCAACCATTTGTTTTTTTTTTAAATTTTTTTTTTTAAGAAATTTATTCGTTCTAAAAATTTATTTTAATGTACCAATATGTCTACTTGCTCATAATGATCATCGTGGTTTCGGATGTGACAGGATTTAAATAACACTCTGAATAAACATCAAAAATGATTTGTCCAGATTTAAAAAAAAAATCGTATCTAAATATATTAGAAAAAACACGCTATTCATTCAAAACGCGGTTTTACCCATTAAAAATATGCCCTAAAGTTCACACATTCAAACAAATAGTTTTGTTAAAAACCAGTTTTTCTTCATTTTTCAAGCTCTATATTTATGTAACATATCACTCTTCGTGATCGTAGAACAACGACGCTCGTGATTTTCTTCAAATTTACGTGAGAACGGTTTTTAAAAAATCTAAACTTTATGTTGTCACAACTCGATAAGTAAAAACGTATTTTGAACGTAGTTATGCCGAAAGCATCCAGTCCACAATGAAAAAAGGATAGTAGTGTTATCGGGTGCAGTAAGATCAATTTTATGTCCTGCTAAAAATAGCCAGGCCGCTTTCATACAAAAAACTGTAATAATCGCCTTCTGAAAATTGTATTAATCACAAAAACGTCATTTCTCAATATGCAGAAAACACCCACAGCAGTAGAAAAATCTTATGGTATAGATGCTGACATGCTGATGGAATGAACGTCTCCAGAAATCTAGTTCGCTTAATTACAGCAACAACAAACCATCACGCCGTTTCCCCGTAAGGGTAGGCAGAGAGGATAGAACGTCACATCTCTATATCTTTGCATACAGATCTCGCTTCCTCTTCATTTATACACCCTCTCATGCACGCGCGCCAATTATTCCGACTTTTGAAATGTCCATCTTCAAGTATTTGTTGGATTTGGTCATGCCATGTCTTTATCGGTCTTCCTCTATTTCTGCATCAATCAACATTCGCATTGTAAATATTCTTATCCGTTTTTTCGCCGTCCATTCGCTCTACATGTCCAAACCAGCGCAGAGCTCCTTTCTTGATTTTGTCGATAATGCTTATCTCAGCCTTACATAATGTACAGATCTCAACATTTGTGCATCTATCGTACGTAGCTTTACCTTATATTTGCCTGAGAGATCGCATTTCGACAGCATTTAGCCTACTTTCATCCCTGTTTTTCCAAGTGTATGCTTCGACCCCATAAATCAGGGTCGGGACCAGGACTCCATTCACATCCACTGCTAATTTTGCCTCTACTAATAAATTGATGTGGATAAATACATATAAGTATTTTAATTTTATAAATTCATTAATTCAAAACTACCTGTAATTAAAAAACATGTTGAATGTCTCCTCATACATTCAAAGTTTGAAGAGGCATCATTCAATATTATGTTTGGCTGTTTTGTGCAAAATGCGTATTTCACTCACTAGTCTGAAGATGCCCATTGGCGAAAGCGCTAATTGGTCGATTTAATCGCTAATTGCCTTTTTTTCGTTGCATGCACAATATTGAATAAGTTATAAAAATCGGATATAAAAATGTATTCTTACGCGCGGTAAAAATTAGAACATTAAATTGTACGGCGAAATTTCTTGAAAATGAATCAAGAAAATGCCATATTTTGCGAACGATCGCATCGGACTATAAGACGCACCTCAAAATGTATTTATCAATTTTTAGGAAAAAAAAATATTTTAGACAATAATACGCATTGGAATACGTAAGACGCACCCCAACTTTTGGTTTAATTTTCAGACTAAAAACGGGTGTCTTCTAGTCCGAAAAATATTGTAATAAAAACGAGCTACTTTGCATGAGGGCACTAGTTCTTCCGAATCAACCAATGATAAGAGAGGGCAATCATAGCGCTGATAATACAATACATTTTACATAATTTTACAAATATATATATATTTATAAATACAAATAATAAAAAACCACTGATCTTTCTCCTTACGTACGTATCTACGAATCATTTCGATATAAAGGAACTGGATAACTACCTTTTCGGTCGTTTAGATTACCGTGTTGTAGGTCCTCCCGCTTAATTGTTGATTAAGTTTATTTTTTTAATAAAACGAATGCAGTAAATCGTATTTTGGATAATTTATATAAATAGTTGAATGGTTTAATACGGAAAATCGCAACTTACTGCTTCAAATATATATATCGTATTTTAAGGCGATTTCCTTTTTCATTGGGTTTGAATCAGTTCAGGGGGCATTATGAACATAATTGAAGGACGTACAATGTATGATTTATTGTACTTTAAAGGCAGCGAGAAGTGACGAATGAACTTCAAGCACTTTAATAGTTGCTCAGGCAGTTGAATAATTATCATTGAAATCTGTTACGGTCATTCTTCTCAATTAGTTTCGGTTTTGTTATACCTACATATTTATGTTTCACGGAATTTTATGAATTTCTGATGTGTGTCATTAAGTAATACAAATCGTATTTATGTCTAGTCAAATTAGACAAAAAACAGCAAATAAGGGAAATAATTCATAAGACTTTAAAATTTTGGAAAACACTAATATGAGGTGTAGTCTCAGAGCAATAATTATCTAGAGAAGCCCTTAAGCATTGCATAGAACAAAAGCGTTCCAAGTTTTTGGTTTGTTTTTAGTTTAGTCAACAAACGTGTAATGGACGGTTTCGGTTAGCGCTTACGATTTTTAACCCAAGTACAGTAGCCGGCATTAAATAAAGTGCATCAAGCTTAAGAAAGAGACTGCCAGCGTAATCGGCAAACTGCGGCTTTGTAGAGCGTCGTCTTTTTCATACATACATGCATACGGATACCGAACTCCTGGGACAGAGACGACGCTCAACAAAGTCGACAGTCTCATTCTTAAACCCGATGTATTTTATTTACTGCCGGGTACTGTACCCACGGTCCGTTGTATTGCTGTAATCTGTAGCTAACTTCGTGATTAATAATCATAGAATGTATTTTCATTTAAATTATTTGTACAATTAGTTTTTAAATTAATAACTTATATGGAAATATAAGTTATTACATCAATCATAGAATGCTTTTTCTCCGAGATGGGCGACTCTATTAGGTGGTTACTCTAAGAATTTAGTAGTAAAGGGCCGTTTACATGTGGATTCTTGTAAAATTCTACACAATATATTTTAAGAGAGATGATCTGAGCTATTTTTTTTAGTATATATATTTTTAAGTTCGTCTTAAAATTGTTCAAACATAATACATAAATGTCCTAATATTAACTTTTATCTAATTATTATTAAAATACATACTAATTATTACTATTTCCAAACAATATACATGCGCTTGAAAGCTATAACGAAAATTATTGCAGAGAACAAAACATTTTTAAATTCAATTTTTGGGAAGAACCAGAGGATTTGTTGAAGCTATTGGAGTTTCTTGAGCACCCTTTTAGAATAAAAAAAAAATCCCTCCCGTAAAAAGAGGTTCCGATGTATTTACGTTTTGTTTTTCTATTGTAAGCTATATTGAAGTTTTTTTTAATAACGTCTCTTCTTTTCAGATAGTTGACAATGAATCTCCTGTGGTGCACATCTTGGTGCCTGGTTTTGGGTCTGGTCTGCTGGAAGACGAGAGCTGAAGTGTTCACTGCCCTCGCCGATATGGAAGGTCTTCTAGAAACGGAGGGTATATTGCTGGACTCCCTCCACACATATGTGCGCTACCAAGAAGACAGACTGAAACTGCTGCGGAAGTAAGCGATTCTTTATTTTTCTTATAAAAATCTTGCCTCCAAAATATGGAAATATCGCTTTTTTACAATTTTAAATTAATAGGGGTGTATGAAATACTGTCGAGTAAAATGATTTTTTACTACTTATTACTAATTGGATTACGCTTATTAGTAGCATAAAAAAAACATTTTTTAATTTATAACTTTGAATTCCCATTAAAACGGTCCATTGCATTGGCCACCCCCCTAATACGTCACTTTGTTTGTGACTGTTTGAATTTAAAGAAAACATCGTCACGAATCTTGACGCCACAATTATCAAGGCCAAACATGTCGCGTTTTTGTAGAGACATCTTTTTTAATCATTTCTTTTTGAAAGTTATGTATGAAAACATGTCTCCACATCATCATCATTATCATTATCATTATTCACATAGGATTCATCGAATCTCCTATAATCGTCAGTAAAATTGTAACTTTAAAATAAAAATTGATAATTAGTAAATTAAACCTATCAAACGAAAAAATTTGAATCAACAACACAATTTAGATAAAAAAACTAAAATCAACAAATTATAATCAATAATCACGAATCTAATGCTAAGCTGCAAATATTCTTCGACTCTATAGTAGCTCTTTCTGAACAGGCTGTGTTTGACAAAATCAAATGAATTTCAAGAGTCACCTTATTGTAGAATCGTACACAACATCCATATTGATTTTGAAAATACAATTAATTTTCTAAATCCATTTCATATATAATAACATATTACAACAGAGATGAAGAACATTTAAGAGAAGGTAATATAGAAGTCTAGGTATCTACAGGGCTTATGACCTGTCAATGGCTGGTTTAAGTGGCCACTTTACACACTGTGTAACATTCACCATTCTGCCCATATTCGAACATCTATATACCTTCAATTCTTTTATCTGTTGATGTTTGTGAAGTTAAAGAGCTGAAACCTTTATTTATGCGGGTGAGATTCATCTAATTGAATTATTTCACCTACATACTAGGCAACGCCTGAAAATGTTATTTTTTCAATTTCTATACTTCTTCATGGACCAGGTGGATTTCTCTTAAATGTTCTTCATCTCTGTTGTAATATGTTAATATAAACAGCTCCCCAGGGAGTTAAATCCAGTCCTTGTCTACAAAAATTTGGACAAACTCAAAAATATTATTCAAATATAATATTTTTATCGGTATTCGTAGTATGATATTTCCCTATTATCCATGCATTATGGTTTGTTCTACCGACTTGTCATCTCGACGTCATATGATCGAGTCCAACCAATGAATGACCCCAAAGAATTTTTCCGCATTCCGTACTTCATGAACATTAAATATGTTTATACGTTTATGATTAATGTTATTAATTGTAGTGATTTCACACTTATGGATTACGCAGACAGGGTATAGTCTAAGCTTATAAGTTACGCAGTTTAAACCCGAGCGGTGCCAGTTCTCATTTATATTTTAAATAGGCTTCTGTGATAGAAAGTGCCCACTTCAAAGTAATTATAAACTCCAATAAATCCTAATTCAAGCAAAAAATGCCCACTTCAAAGCGATTATAAACTCCAATAGATTCCAATTTAAATAAAAAATGCTCGCTTGAACATGATTTTCATATGACTTTTGACAATTGACAAGACGGTATGCTTAACGATCGTCTATATTTATCTACTGAGCGATTACAAGGCCGGCTCCTTTAACGTCTCGATACATTACTCAGAAAGATAGTAAAACAGATGGAAAAAATATAATAAGTAATTATTTTTTTATAGTGGCAATTTTCTTACGTCTAGATACTCTTATATGTTAATAGGGCAGAATCTAGCGATATTATTTTTTTCATCTAGGCGTTCGCTTTCCAAACTGACAATTATGTCTGAATTTAATTCGACTTCAAAATTTTCTTATTTTTCTCTAATATTTTCAATAGGCTTCAAGAAAAAAAGTCCAATCTCATGACGATTAAAATTTTAAATAAATCCTAATTAAAGGAAGAATTGCTCGGTCGAACAAAATTTTTGTCACTTTAAATGTGCAGATATGTGTGTCAAGGGGTACTAGACCTGTCGGCACAAACTGATGTACTTACATCAAAACGTGATTGGGGGATTGGTATTGTATCTTTGTAATCGGTCGGGAGAATTTTATCTTCAACTATGACGTCATACTGAAGTTATGTCACTTTAGTGCGTAGATATGTGTACTGTGATGTACGCTTCCCCTTGTTTCATATCGATGTACCTACCCAAAACTTGAAGGTGGGGGGTCGGTCACTACCTATATTCGTAATACTCTTATCTTCGTAATCGCTCTAGAGAATTTATCTTCAATCAATCTTCCCATCATAATCGAGGCCTAGAGGTCCAAGAATGAACTCCACTCGTTCGAACTTAATTACTATTTTTTAATACTGAGTAAATTGTAAGAAGTCAAATAAATAATAAGGTTAAAATAAAGGTTCCGGAGCTACACATGCTTCTTTATCGAGGTATATTGAGAAAGTTCAGTGCTACGAGAAATTGGATACGAAAAAAAAATTCATTGTATATATTTATGTTTATTTATTTATACTTTTACATTGTTTGTATTCTTTTTTTTTTAACAGAATAATGTTCTTTCACTGGGGGGTGTCCCCTGCCGAGGGAAACATTTTACAAAATGTGAAACATGCTATAAATTAGTTATTTAACAAAGTTAACATAATAATAACAAAACATAATTAGTCTAATTAACCTAATTATCATTAACATAGTGAATATAAGTTTAGTCTTATCCGTAAATAAAATTGATTTGTTTTTTTTATTATAGACAATATAAAGAATATAAGAAGGAGCACCTTACAGCTATGGAAGATGTGAGCAATTATTTATCGAATCCCATAAACGCTTTTAAAGTCATAAAAAGACTCTCCTCCGACTGGATGCAGACTGAACAAATTATGGAGAATGATCCTGGAGCAAGTATGTTTATTTAACCATTGTAATTAATTACTAACAGCTAAAAAACAAAGCCGTTTTCTATAATGTTTCAAAAGGCGAGGTTTTCTCTCACATGGCACCAGTATTATAATTTAATGTGTTTAAAAACTGATTCTTTACTACTTTTACATCTTTATCTTATGACTATCAAGCTTAATTCACACATAGCACTAATTGGTTATCCAAATATTGCGCTCAAGTACGAACTACACTAAGTAGTTACCTTTTCTACGACCCTACATGTCATGTTAGCAAACAAACATTAAAATTAGTATTTTTTGAGCATTTCTTTTCCAAGCTATTATAACCAATGTGTAATATTGTATCTGGCGCTTATTACCTTAGTATAAAGTAGGCATGGGTAACTCGTAACTCAAGATTATTTTTTTAGCAGCAGGTCAGCTCGCAGCTCAAATACTTGAGCTGGAGTTTTGAACCGGCTCGCAGATCAGCTCAATAGTTCACCGGATAACCGCTAACGCGCTGACTCAGCTGACCTAAAGAGTCGTGTTCACGTACGATTCAAACGAAACTCACAATAAACCGCTGTGAGAAGTTTGAGCTGCAGCTCAACATCTCAAAGCGTTCGAACCGTCTTTTTGAACTAGTTCAAAATTGAGTTACCCATGCCTAATATAAAGGAATACATTATGATATATTGCTTCTGTCACTCCAAAACTGTTTATTTTTGTCTTTTATGCTAAAGTTATGGACTTAAATATTTATGTTTTTTTTTCTGTGTTGGTCACTGAAGTTTTTTGCTCATTTTGTTTATCTATTACTTTGTTAAAGGCATGAGCCATTAATAAATTAAATGTTAACTTGCAGCATTTGTGAAGAATATGACGACTATGAAGGAAATGTTAAAGTTTCCAAATGATGAGGACCTGAGTGGTGCAGCGGCCGCTCTAGTGCGACTTCAGGACCTCTACCTATTGGATACGGCTGAAGTAGCCGAAGGAAAACTCAATGGCATCACATACAGGTAAAGAATAACTATTAATTTCAGTCTTCCTTTGTTAAACTTTACAAAAAAATATATTAGAGATCTTTTCAACAGATATTTTGCTTAACAAATTACAACAGGTATGGAGAACATTTAAGATAAGGAAATGTGGAAGTCTAGGTATTTACAGGGCTTATGATCTGTCATTGGCTAGTTTTAGTGGCCACTACACTGTGTAACATTCACCAATTTGCCTAAGTTAAAGAGCTGAAACCTTCACTATTGTGAAGAGATTTATCTAATTGAATTATTTTGCATACTAGGCGACGCCTGAAAACAATTTTCAGATATTCATTTATATACCTTATGGTCTGTAATCGGCTGGGCTTAATGACCACTTTATAAACTGTATAACATTTACCTTTCTGCCTATAAGTAGTTGTCTTATTTACATACATTCTTTGTTTGCCAGGACACTGAAAGTTTTAGTGTTTATTAATGAAATGGAAAAACCCTAGACATTCATGAGATATTATTTGCATATCTTTTAGTTAACGTTTTATTGAATTTATTTTTTATGACTCTTTTCAAACTGACACAATTTTTTTATTAAAACCCTTTATGTTCAATTCTTGTGAAATAAAATTCAATCTTCAAAGATTCACAAATGTATTGACGATGTATTTCATTGATAGAGTGAGTGCTCATCAGCCAGTTACAATTTTAAAACTTTTTCCAGCGCCCCAATGTCAGCCCATGATTGCTTCGAATTAGGTCGCCAGACGTATAACTTAGGGGACTACGTTCACACAGAGATGTGGATGACGGAAGCTCTCAGTAAACATGATATAGAATCTAACAAAACTGTTCCTAAGAGTGAAATACTAGAGTACCTTGCTTTCTCGGCCTACATGTCAGGTAAGTGACTATTTCAAGCTTTTAAAAAAATATATCGCCCCTATGCTTTGCCCTAAACTTCAGCCCTACGGGGAATTGGATACAATAAATGTTTTCTTGCGTACGGTAAAAAATAGAGCATTAAATTATAAGACAAAGTTTCTAGAAAATGTGCGAAAATCATATTAAAAAATATTTCAATAAAATTGAACCACTTTGCATGACGTCACTAGTTCATATAAATCAACCAATGATAAGAGAGTTGCGGAAGATTTCCGGTTTACTTACTGTCAGCAGATAAATGCTAGAATTTGGAATAAGCTACTACTTTGACAGGCGCCGTGGCGCAGTTGGTAAGACGGTCAACTGTGAAACTGGTGTCACGGGTTCGATTCTCGACAGTTGCAAGAAAAAATCTAAGAAAGATTTTTTTTCAATTGGTCTGGGTGTTGTGGGTATATTTTTCATTACCTCCTTCCGTATCCCCTCTATCCCACCTGCTGACAAGCCCCTAAATAGAGGCTTAGTGGGTTATTCCTTTGAAAAAAAAATATATAAAAAAATGCACCTTCCCTAGCCACCTTCAAGAAACTCCTAAAACATTATTATATATCCCCAAAATCCTAAACTCTCTGAATTTTACTGTCTTTTTCTTAAATATATATTTTTATCCCCTTTTCTTTCCTTGGTACCTCTTTCTCTCTCCTTCCAAACTCATTATTTGATTCCACATTCCTTATCATTTAATATATATAACATAATACTCTTTTTTTTAATGTTAATATGTGCAAGCCTTATCTTCCAATACAGTCGTTATTTTTAATTAATTAGGTTATTTTTATTTCATGTATGTACGGATCTTTTGGTATATATTTAAGGTTTTTTAGTGCAAAATTTCGACCAACTCTTCTTTTGACCAGTCTGTTTTTTGGTTGCCTGGAAGATATTGCTTTTTAGCAACAAATCCGCCAAAATACTTTGTACTTGGAGTTTTAAATATATATATTTATTTTTTTAAATATTTTACTTTTATTTTATTTTACATTATAACTATTGAATAAGTATATTAATTATAATTTATTTAAAAATAAATCATTTTAATATAACTTTTTTTACTAAAAAAGGAAAGAACAAAAATAAAAAAATAAAAAAAACTAATTGTTATAAATAGCATTTAGTCAGAGGCACTGGAATTGCGAATTAAACATATTTGACATTTTAACATAGTAAATTAGACAAACAAGTAAAAATGTATTCAGTTCAATGCCAAAGTCTCGAAAGAAATATTGTATATATTCTTATTGAACTTTTGGGGTACATTTAACTAAAAACTGGCAAAAATGCAGATTCGCAACTTTGGAATGCCCGACGATGTATCACGATCGGTTGTAGTCTCTAGTAGTCTCATGGGATTTGAAGAATCCAAAGATTTGAGGTTCGATCCCTACTCTACTGCATGATTCCTATTTTCTAGCACTGTGATTTAAGATTAGTTTACAATGCCCCTAAATTGTAATATTTTTATTACTCTGAGATGTAAACTCATTATATCTTGCATAGAGTGATTCTCTTGGTTTTGGTAGTTCTTTTCTTGTTTTTGCTTTCAAAAAGATTACGATAATTTTTTACTAGTTCTACTAATCTGTCAAAACTTCATTTCCGTTTTCTAATGCAATTATTTACATCTATTTAAAAGTAGCCTCAGAATTGAAATATTTAAGTAAAGTATAATTAATCGAATAAAAGGGAAGGTTATTCTAGTTTGGAATCTCTTAATTCCTAGCTAAATTAACTCAACTTTATGATTTACAGGGAATGTTGCAAATGCATTGACCTTAACAAATGAACTCCTGGAAATAATTCCCGACCATTCCAGAGCAAAGGGAAACATTCCACATTATGAAAAGGCACTCAAAGAGAAAAGTGATGCGGAAAAGGTAATACAACAATCTACATATTATCGACACTCCTTACTCATACTATCGAATCTGCATTTTGCGAGGTTTATACGAGAGCAAAAACACACTTTGATATTTTTTTTAAGGAGCTATCAGATACTGTAGAATTGCCAAACATGTATCTATCGTATTTCAATAGACACATGTTTGGCGACTCTCCAGTATTTAAATACGACACGTCTATTTAACCTAGCCGGACCGAAGAGGGGGGATTCGAATCCCCCATAGACCGATTTTAATTCGATAACTCGAGTATTATTAAAGCTATTTACCCTATACTTTTTGTAATATAGAAGCATTTTCCTGTTTTTGTTTTTAAATTTTCAAATCGTTTAATATTAAAACAAAAAAGACGTAAATAATACAAGGGTCGATTTCACTTTATGTACATTGGCATTCGGCAAACTAACAAAAATGAATAAAATACACGAATTAGTAAAATATGTGTATGTGAAAACACAAATAAATTATTGCACAATCATAAACACTTCCAACTTTTTATTCTCTTGACTCTATATACACAAGTAGGCGCTGGGGTCGTTTGATCCCCCAGTTCGGATCATGTGTAATTTTTGAATGCTTAGTGAGGAAAAGGTTAAATACGATAGATTATACTTGTTTGGCATTTCTACTGAATCTGATAGCTTCTTAAAAAAATGTTAAGCTTTGTTTTTGCTCACCTCGCAAAATGCAGATTCGATAGTATACGTACGTACCTGTCACTATTGTCACTGTCAAATACTACACCATATTTATTTTTAAATACAAATTGGAAAATCAAAAAGTATGCAATAATAATGTTCATTTTTTTATTTTTTTTACTGATTTTGAATTGGAAACTTATTAAATTTAGTTAAATGTACTTATTTTTAAAAGGGTATTCTTTTTAGGATATTGGAACTGTTTTACCAACACCATCAAAAAGAGAAGTAGAAAGAAGTGTATATGAAGAACTGTGTAGAGAAGAATTGGAGTTACCAGAAAATATTAAGAAAAAGTTAGTGAACATGCTTGTATTCATTGTTTTATCTTTTATTAATTCAAATTTTGAATTTTTTGTGTTTTAAGACCCCTCTATATTTATAGTAAAATGGATCAATTTTTGTTTTAGTTTAAAATGTCGTTATTTCTCCGAGAATCATCCATTCCTCCGGTTGGCGCCCTTCAAGCTAGAAGAGCAGTATCTAGATCCATATATTGTTGTGTTTCATGATGTGCTCTTTGAGAATGAGATGAACTTCATTAAAGAATTCGCTAAGCCAAGGGTAAGAAAAAAAAATATATATATATTTATTCTCATAGAATCCTATGTGCGGAATCCACATTCTGTTACTAGCACTTTTTGCCAATGTTTATGAGTGATGTAAGCTCCATCGCCGGGACAAATGTCATTTTAAAAATATACATTATTCTCAAATTAAAACAGGGATGGAGAACATTTTAGAGAAGGGAATATGGAAGTCTAGGCATTTACAGGGCTTATGACCTGTCATTGGCTGGTTTAAGTAGCCACTTTACACACTGTGTAACATTCTAGGGGGTGAAATCCAGTATTTTGTCTACAAACATTCAGACAAACTCAAAACATTGTAATACATCATTCACTTACTTTATTCTAAACATTCTTGAATTCCATATATTTTTAATGAGATAAGATCTTAATAACTGGACGTTTTGATTTGAAAAATTGTCGATATGCAGTTGCGGTCTGGTTATTAGTAATGGTTTTAGTAGCTAACATATATTTCTTATCTTCTAGTCTTATCAAAGTCCATGCAAAGTCTTATTCCATTTGTAGCTCTCTCCAGTTCAACAAATGTCTCCGCCATCGCATGCTGGGATCTACCAATTATGTCAATGTCATCTGCGTAACCTTATATTTTGTTTGATTTATAGAACATTGTCTCATTTGTTTTGATTCCAGATTCTCTTGCACACTTCTCTAATAGCAATATTAAAGAGCAGTAATATTTTATATATCACTATATTAACACATAAGTTATTACTTTAGTTCAAGCGTGCAACCGTGCAAGATTCGGAGACTGGAGAGCTCGTACACGCCAAGTACCGCATCAGTAAGTCCGCCTGGCTGAAGGATCACGAGCACCGAGTAGTGGCTACCATCACGCAGCGCGTAGCTGACCTCACGGGACTGTCCATGGGGACAGCTGAGGAGCTGCAAGTGGCTAACTACGGCATCGGGGGACACTACGAACCACACTTTGACTTTGCCAGGGTATGTAAAACAACTGACAGAGATTGAAACTTTTGTCAAAAGTCTGTCTAATTTTGGCTAAGCTATTAGTAAATAGGTGCGTAGATTTTCAGTCACTGTTATCAATATTATTATTTAACTAAGTGTAGGCAGCTAACAGCTGATATGTCCCTAACTTGTCTTACGGTAAACTTATATCACTTCCTATATAAAATATATATGTTTCGGGTACCGTCGCACGAGCCATCTTTAGTGCAAACTATGTGTTGTGTAGAAAAAAATGTGTTTATGTACTAGTAGTTAATTTTTTCATTTAATTTTTTCTATACAACACACAATTTACCCTGAAGATGGCTCTTGTAATGGTAGTTGAAACATCGGAACAAATCTAACCTTCACGGGATCACCCAAAAAGAGGCAATACATATTGAAGGTGTTAATATATTTTTTTTTATTATTAAACAACACTGTTTAATTCACAAGCCTAAATGTAAATAACCATACACGTTTAATACCAAGAAATTGGCATCAACTGTTTTTTCATCTGTTTTGAGTACCTTTAATAAATTAAGCTTTTTGTGGTTTCCCATACTCTTAAGTGCAAATGTTTTGCTTAATAAATAAAATTCTTGTAAAATGTAAAAAAACAAAAAACAGTCTTAAAATCTGGTAATTTAACAATATTTCTCAAAGCCTTTTCCAGATTATTTTACATTATACCATAAGTTACTTATATGGCTTGCAAAGTCATATCCCTTCTCAACCCTGGTTTAAGTCTGCAAAATGATCTAAAAGATTGGTATCTAACGTTTGTAGATTAAGAATTGGACACTGCTGCACTAACAGTCACTTATTTAAATTAAAGTAGCTCAGAGTCCAGAGTGCGAGTGTGGCCAAGACATGGAAACGCCTGACCACATAATTTTTGGTTGCCCAATAACTGAAGGATGCAAGAATTATTTTTAATTTATAAACATAAATTTTCCCATAAATGTCGCTTCTCTCCTGTCCTCACTTACCCTCGAAGTGATTCATCACATAGGACGATTTATGAGTGAGAGTGGTGTGAACTTTTAGGAGGCTGCTAAATAGCATATTTGTTTATCTATTTTGTACATAATGTTAATCGTACATTAAAAATCCCAATCTACATAAAATCGTTACTTGGATGGCAGAAATCATCCTTCATAGGATGAATTGCCAATAATAAAAAAAATAAAAGTTAATTTTATGTTTTTAGAGAGAAGAAAAGAATGCTTTTGGTGGAGAAAACGGAGTTGGAAACAGAATAGCCACAGTCTTGTTTTATGTAAGTATTTATTTTATTTATTTGTTTATTTATGACAAAATACAAGGTTTTTAAACTTTACATATTACATTTTATCACATATTTTATTAGTACGAAATATTCCCAATCAGCAAACGTGCTGGTATGAGGGGATATTATATATATAATAACACAACAGTTTAAATAAAAAATCAATAAAATAACATCACATATCACTCGTCACACGGGCTGTAAGAACTGTTTTATTTAGGTGTTTTTTAAGTACGTACATGTTTTGTTACGTTTTGTACGTACATGTAAGTATAAAATGAAATTGCTGAAATCGATAGGATTTTATAAAATACTAAGAAAATTCCAACGTGTAATTGAAATTGATAGTATTTGGCTATTTTTGTGAAAAATTACCTCCAGGGCGCTAAACAACTCTGCACTTAAAATTACATTCTAACTAAGCTAACCCTTCATATTAAACTGTCGTATTTAAACTTTAAAAAAAAATAAAATAATGTGTGATTTCTTGATAAAATTTTACGTTAAATAGAGGAGTATATTATATCTTCATTTACCATTATGTTTCTGAATAACCGTAACAGATGACAGACGTGGCACAAGGTGGGAATACGGTATTCCCAGAACTTGGCCTCAGTCTGAAGCCGGAGAAAGGAATGGCAGTATTCTGGATGAACCTCTTCCCTTCGGGGGAAGGAAATTTCGCTACCCGACATGCTGCATGTCCCGTGTTGCAGGGCTCCAAGTGGGGTAAGGTCAATTATTATTTACTGTCATGTTAACTTGATTTTCGAGAGATTGATCTGACGCTCAACACATTCGCAGACACTTTTTTCTCACAGGATCCACTCATATGGACACATATCATAAATTTCTTATTTTAAAAAAATATATTTCACTTCCGATTGGAACGTCGATGCTTCGATGTAAATTTTCTTTGATATAATGCGACATTTTTTTTACAGACTGTTTTTTTATGGGGACACAATATCTCCTATAATTAATCAATTTCACATAGGCAACTTTTCGCTACCAATGTCTTTTGGACTGACGGTCATAGCAGGCATAACTGCGAACGTGTCCATAATAATGATCAAATTACCAAATCTTTAATACGAGGAATGTTTGTTTGTTTTAGTTAGGTTTCGAATACCTTATTTCTAAATATTCCAATGTAATTGATTGCGTGATTCATTTTCAGTTTCTAACAAGTGGATCCACCAATACGGACAAGAATTAATAAAACCGTGCACCTTAGATTACCAACCTGAAGGAATAAACTCTGAATTTGAAAAGCCTATTAAGAAGCATGTTGATATAAGCTGAATTCAAAAGTGATGTGAATTTCACAAATTAATAGAAATATATAGAAATGAATCAATTGCATAATCACAATACGAATCAGTTTATTTTTTATATTATATTTTTTAAAATACTAAGAGGTGCCAGATGTAATGATTTGATTCTCAATATACTGATTATATTTTTAGTCATTTCATTATTATTGTTGCGAATAACAATAGTACATTATTCTCTATATCTACATACACATATTTTGATATTAGGTAAAAAAATCCCGACAAATAACATGTATGTATAATATTTATCACCATTGTTGACTGTGTATGGTACCCTGCCTGCCGTCATATGAAGAAAGACCATAACTAGATCGAAGCAAATTCTGGGGAAATTAATGTTTTGTCGAAAGTGAAGATTTGAACTTGTAGCTTTATAGACGTATATATGTATTTTGTAACATTTTGTAATATTTTTGGGAAATATTCCGATATTTTTTATTGCAGGTTTCCCCTTTCATTTTTGTAAAAAAAATCATATGGAATATTTTTAATTGCAGAATACATTCAGTGAAACCGCGCCTTTTTATCTAAAGGTATTTTTATTTAAAAAGACAATTTGGACTTTTATTACATAATAGTATATGCAATTGTTCATCTTTTCTTGCTGATTCCAGATCTATACTTAACTCTTTTGATAAAAATAGTAGTAATGGCCTTTCCCTGTATGACGGCAGTATACATATTCAAATATCTGACACCTCGATTTACATAATATATTATACAATGACATTATTATGTCATTTATGTACCATTATGTACGTCAAATATTTTCTACTGATAACTCATTACAAAATGTATAAGATTTACAATTATAACTTTGGGTATTAAGTACACAAACCACCGTGTACTGCTAGTCATTTGGGCTATTGGCCTACTTTTATAATGAACAAATTGACTTTGTTCCGAAAACAAGTTGCTATAAAAAAATTATGTATTTATCATGCAATTATGAATTGCTTTAATTCAATGCAAATGTTAAAAAAGAAACGTTTTACAGAACTGATAAGTATTGCAATACTTCTCAAATAATGGATGAAATCATATATGTATATACTGCGTTTTGTATTTTAATTCAGTTTGACATAAGAATACTCATTAGCTATAAATTTAAGGTCAGTGGGGAATTCCACACCAAAAATGATCAATAATATACCTATATAATATGTATTTATTTATAAAACTTATATTTAAAACCCTAAGTTCGTGGTTATTCATTATATAATCAAAATTAAAATAAATACACTTTGTTTTCACTCGTTTTTCATTTAATTACCGACCGTTTTCGATAAAATAATCAAACAAAAATATATCTTATAGTCACATTTCTGTCTAATTTTAAAACAAATGATCAAATTTCAAACCCTCCACCCCTTACTCCATACCTACTACACAAACTACTACTTGACATATGTATTAAATTTAGTATTTAGTAGACAGTGTTAAAATTATTAAATACGATAGCATAAAATTCTCAATTGAGGGTACTATGTGTTTGCAAACCTGGCAAAATCCATCTTTTTTGAAAACTTGTACAATTATAGCTCCAACTTTTTTTTATATTTAAAATTTTTACTATAACCCTTTTAATATAATGATGATTATGTTAAAAAAACAAGAATGAAATAATAAATTTAATTTTGGAGATTGCCAACTTTGCAATACTCGAGTAGAGGTTGATGTTTGCAACAAACCCAATAATTTGAAAGTCAGATTCTCACAAATAAAACTGTATTTAGAACTGACAACGTTATAATTATTGTAAATAATTGTATTCTGAATATGTTTTAAGTTATATCTCATTTTTTAAGATTTCGGATTTTCGTCGGTTGTAAAATACAGAACTGGTGAAAAATGAGGTGTTTTATTTTAATTTTATATATTTAGTTTTTTCACAAAGTGTAAATGAATCCCAGCCTTGTACTTGAATTGGTAAATATAATACAAATATTTAATTCTGTTCAAGTACAACGTAATGCTCTCAGAGTAATTGGATTGATTCAGTGCTGCGTGTTGTATTGCATTTAATTGTGGCCATATTTTATAGTTAATATTACCAATGTGAGGTGGCTCTGTACCAAATTGTTCCTTAAGATTAATTTTATGTTTAAGACACTACACGAGGACTACTTATGATTATATTTTTTATATTAAAATGATGACATGACATTGTATTTTATGTTTTTAAATATACAATCTCTAAAATGCTAATGTTTTTTATTGATCTCTATATGTTGTTTTCATCTTGAATTCTTTACGTTTTCACTCAAAGGAAAAAAATGAAATACATAATTGCAAGGGAATTCAGGAGGTTTCTTTGACTAAAACAAATATTTTATTTATTTTAATGAAAAAATTCTTACACCGATGAATGTCAATTCGAAACTTTCAATCTATCGAAACAATTATGTTTTTCTTCACAGTTGAATAGCTAATATTTCTCATCCTCGTAATGTCAAATTTCTTAGCTAAATCATTTTTAAATGTATGATCTGCGAAGTAAATTGTTCAATGAAATGTTAAAAAAATATTAATCAGTACCGAGCATTAAAATCTTTAATGGGCTTTGTGTATGTGTGCATGACAGAAGGTTTTATATAAAATATTATTGTGTGTGTACTTACACAAACAAAAGTTGTGTGTTTGCTTGGTTCACCGACAGGCACTAACACATTAATATAGGCGATTAAACATTTGAACACACTATTCTTAAAAATGAGAACTTTAAATTCTTTATGGAAAGTATTTAAGATATTATTTAAAAATAAATTCATTAGATTGGGTCTATATTAATTACTGTGGATATTGTTTATAATGTATGAGCGTTTGCATATTTTTCACTGTAAAATGTTTTGCTAAAACTTTCACAACTCGATAAAGGTTTACCTATCGGGGTAAGTAATTATTACAAAACCCTTAAGAAAATGTAATATTTTTTTCTTTAAAGCACTATATTTATGTATTATTTTCTTTTGTTTATCAATTATGTGAAATTAGGACTACATTTCGTATTAATATAATTATTATTAAGTATAAAAATATACATAACTTTAAAGGAATACCTAACTTTTAAAATAAAAATCAAATAAGAAGACAGTGGAATATGTAGTTTATAATATATATTTATTTATTCGACAGCCTACGCCTTTAACAAAGTATAAAATAACAATAAAAAACAATTATCTGTAATGAAACAAAATACAAAACACCTGTACACAAGTGAAGGAACTATAGATACATAAAATCAGCAGAAAATAAATAAATAACAAAGGAAAATTAAACAAGAAATTATGGCATTGGTATGCAGCAAATTAACAATAAATAAGGGGTTTAAATATGAAAAGTTTTATACTTATTAAAATATTGTGACAATAATGACACAAAATAGCGATAATGTATTCTGCTGCATTATAATTATGTTTTATGAGACGGGTTTCCGACAAATATTGGCTTAGGATATCGTTTTATCAATCCTTCTTCTTGAAACTTCAAGTCACATGGCCACAAGAGCTCTTGTCCTTGCTGCCGAATCCACTTATTAGCTACTGCAATACAACAGAACAAAAATGAAACATTAAAAGTAGAGCATACGTATGAAGAGTACAATGTAAAAAGGTGTGTGTGGGCATGTTATTTAAATAAGGAAAAGTAGAAACATTGCTCTATAGCATGAATTAGCTTGATTATGCCTAGGCATAATCAAGCTTATTTATGTAACTTTTTATAAAATGTGTATGCAGATTATAAAAAAATGTGTTAGCTTACAAAAATCAAACTATATGTGAATATAAAATTTGACACAAGTGGTTAGTTGTTTTCGGTTTTTTTAAACTAACAACTTGAAGAAGTAAAAATTCAGTCTTTTAAATAGCTGATGATACATTTATTTTTATTATTTAATAATTAAATTTCTTAAAATAAATCTGTATTAAGAAGTCTCAAGTTACTCCAATTCAGTGTATATTTATTTGAGGTAATTTGTCTGTTAGGATTTATTTGTGTTCATGAATGGATGATGAAAAAATTTATGACGTACTCCATTTAGTCCCTTTAAGGACTGGACAAGCCCCGTGAAGAGCGGCAAAATTCCCCTCTCCGGAAGGATGAAGGTTCAACCAGAAGAGAGCCGCTCCTTTCTTGGGAGACACCCCCACTCCCAGTTCTGGGAATACAGTTCTACCACCTTGTTCCACGTCTGATAACTAATAAAGAGACAAAATAGATAGATAACTTCTCTAAGAATGGAATATGGAAGTCTAGGCATTTACAGGATAGCTATCTTAAAAAAATTATAATTTTTCAATTGTTTAACGTTCAAATACAAGAAGAATGGCAAATGTTACGCAGTGTGTAAAGTGACCAGCCAATGTCAGCTCATAAGTCCTCTAAGCTAGCTTCATATTCCCTCCTCGATGAAATCCAGCGTGCTTCTTACAGCAATTATTTTTATCTACATACATAAAATGCGAAAATAGGTTAATGGTTACCCATTTTACATTTGTAATTATCATTTAATGCTCTTCTTTATTACTATAGGGCATAAACTAAAAACAATTCATATTTAACTTGTATTAATGTGTACAATGTGTTGCGCCCGAGTGATAATAATGGCACATGTCCAAAATTGTAGTTATTGAGTAAAGTAGGGAGAAATGTTTCTGAATATCTTTCCTATCTGCACAATAATTAACGGCATAAATACTTTAAAATATTTTGGTCAATGACAATGCTATACTGTTTTTTTTTTTTAATTCAACAAATAATAATGACACAATGATCATCAGATCATTGTTATTTCTGTAAACTTTTAAAACTAGATGTCACAAATGAGTAAACTTCAAGTCTTGCCTTTGTTTTTGCAAATTAATTTATAACACGAGTGTGGTTAAAACTGCTCCCCTGCAAATTTTTTTTTTTTTTTAGTTATGTCATTATTGATAACTTATATAGCGCCATTTTCGTAATATACCTAAAATACCTGAAGGGCGCTTTACATAGTGATTCTATAGATAAATAAATTCAATTGCAGCTTTTAAATTTGTAATTCAATTAAAACAATTTATTTTGATATCACATGCTACGGATATATTCTAATGTCACTATTATTCCCGGAGTGGGATGTATATTTTTTACCTTTTATTGAAATATATGTGCTGCGTCCGCCTCATGGTCAAATGATCAGGGCATTTGCCTACCATGCGAGGGGTCTCGAGTTCGATTCCCGGCATGGTTGACTTGAAATATTCATTTAAAAAGGTGTTTTTACACTAGAATATTGCATAATCCTTAGACTGGCACCTGAAGCGTAAGTCTGATCATCTTACCTTCATGTAACAAAAATGATCAATATACTCTGTGGTTGGTTTACCAATCCAGTGGGGAAAAGGAATGATGAAATTAACTTGTTTGATTACTCACATAAAATATGAGAGTAGCAATTCTGTTTCCTCTCGGATCATTTTGTAAATGGATTCCTTGCTCTTCTGTTTTCTAAAATAATTATATAAAGTATACTTTCTTAAAACCATTCACTTTTATACATTTATGTAACCACTTATTTTTTAGCATTTTTTACATTACAATTCCTTTGTTAATTTTGCTGGTTTATCTTGAAATATATATTTTGTAATGTACATATCAAATTATAAATAAATTAATTGAAGGTTCAGCCGGATGAATCTCACCCACATGATAAAGGTTTCAGCTCATTTACTTGACAAAAGTCAACAGATGGAAGAGTTGAGGAAATATGGATGTTTTAACATGGGCAGAATGGTGAATGTTACACAGTGTATAAAGTGGCCACTTGAACCAGCCAATGACAGTTCATAAGCTCTGTAAATGCCTAGACTTCTATATTCCTTCTCAAAAATGTTTTCCCTCTCTGTTGCAACAAATTTTGAAATAAATTGATATTTAAATTTAATTTAATCACCATGTTTCCCACTATGTTTTCTGCTATTTAATATATCCTCAAATAATAATTATTTTACATAGCGAGCTCCATATAGTGGTAGTTATAATTTTTTTTTCCTATTGATTTGTTGGGCAAAATATATTTTTTAATTTGATGGCTTTACATAGAATACTGAACATTTCCATTTTTTTAGACTGTGTTTTAAGTTTAACCTTAAATTAAAATAACAAACAGAGAGATAATTTAACCAAAAAGTACTGTATTAATTATGTAAAAAATGTAGAGTATATTTTTAAACAAGTTCACTACCTACCTTAGCAAAATCCATGTGAGGTTCGTAATGACCACCAACGCCATAGTTGGCTATCTGAAGATCTTCTGCCGATGTCATAGTTAGTCGAGTCAAATCAAATGCCCTTTTATTGAGAGTGTGCATAATTTTATCTTCATAATTACCTATCCAACATGTTTTACTGACTCTATATCGAGCCAGGAACTGATAGTTGCTATTGAAATCCGTAACAAATGAGCGTTTCAACTAAAAATAAAACATTGGTTTAACACTCACATTCAGCTTTATAGAAAGTATTTGATGTAATAACAGCATTTACTATATTTAAATTTAAACTGTAATGTTCTCTGTGTGATATTCATTACTTACCCTCGGTCTGGCAGTTTCTTTAATATATGCAATTTCTTTTTCATAAATAACATCATGAAAAACAGCAACATAAGGTTCTAAATAATACTCCTCTAATTTGATTGGAGCCAATTTAAGAAAAGGGTGATTCTTTGTTAGGTAATAACACTTGAGACTAAAAAATAAAAATTATTAGTTGAGTTATAATTTGAAATATTGCATTTTAAAATAGTGGCGTCCCAATTCACTTATTTTAATATTCCATCATTGTGATACATTAGTTTTATAGTGAGATTACATAAATGTGCATCTTAATCTATATAAAATAAAATAAAAATAAAACAATATAATTACTCTTTTTTTACATTAGCTGGAAGGTCTAATTCATTTCGACACAATTCTGGATAGTTTTCAAAATAAAATGCTTGCCTAAGCTTATCTTGGCATGGGAATTCCTGAAGAAAGAAAAAAGTAAACAGATTTTCAGCTTACAGTAAGACAAAAGGCAAAATGTTTATTAAGATACCAAGTTCAATACATTACGTGGGTAAGTAGGAACTTTCAAAAATATATTTACATTAAATGTTGGATATTATTCCGACTACAATTTATGGTCAAGTTGTTTTTTCAGTATTCATTACTTACTTCTCCGGAATCTTTTCTTTGTTTCTGATTTTTTAATCTGGGTAAATTTTCTGCGGCTCTTTTGTGATCAGGGTTTATTTGAAGAAGTTCTTGAGTTGCGTTGAGAGCAGAATCAATATCACCTATGAACACAAAAAAAAACATTACTTCTATTATTTCAGATTACACTAATCGACCACGATTTTTTAACATTATTTATTTATTTACGGACTTATTCCGTCCATTTAACAATGGTAAACAATACATTTCTTTATAATATATACAGGTACAATTGAAATAAAATACAACTAAAGAAAATTAAAGCTAGGATAAAAATTAAATAATAATTACTAGACAAGATCTGGTCTATCTTAGTGATTGTTTAAATCTATAAAGACTAACACCAAAAAAGTCCAGGTCTTGTCTGGAGTTTGCAATGCAATACAATCAGGACTCTGGTGCATGCCAGCCATAGTTTGTGATGTGCTGATCAAGGAACAGTACGTTATTATTTCGCTACCGGTGGATCGGAACATTGAATGCCACTTGTTCCAGTAACAATGGTACATCAATTAAGCCATTTTGTAAATTAAACATAAATATGGAGTCAATGTTATTTCTACGTTTTTGTAGACGAGATTGAACATGAACTATTATCGCTGATTCTTATGTAATTTTTCCTGCTGAATCCAAATATGCCATCAGAATTTGTCTGTCGCCCTTTGTGTTTTTAAAAATATTATGTTTTACTCCCAAATAACCATATCTTGCCCATGTTTTAAAAATATTACTTTAACTGTGCATTTTTATTTACCCAATATCATATAAGTCTGGTCAAATCTGATTTTGGGCAATAATTGGACGACTTGAGGTTTCCCGCCAATGGTAATATTTAAGCTTAGATAAGCAAAAAGAAATAGTCAGAGTGATTTTTACAGAGGGCCTAAAACAGCAAAATTCTGAGTTTCGAGAATAGATGTCTCAGAAGAATCTTGGGTGTGCGGTGGTTTGACTTTGTTATAGTTGAGGAATTAAGTAATAAGGGAACAGACAGAACAAACTCCGGTGACAACTGCCATCAAGCGAAGGCGACACGGTTGGCTTAACCATGTACTTATCCATGAAAAAAATATTCACCATCCCTTAATAATGATATTGATATATATATACACAGTTCATTGTTTATAAATTCCTACTTACATAGCTTGTTCACACGATAACATATTTACGTTCTAACTTTTGCCATAATGCCCTATAAATATGATGAAAATTTACCTTTCATAAAAGAGGTATATGATAGAAACTCCAAAATATCAGTTTTCAGATTTTCATTAAATTCGTCCGCTTCATATTTAGTTAATGCCACTCTAAACCAATCGGATGAGTTACTGTAAAGTTGCAGAGTGTAAACTTGACGAGCCAGCTCGAAACAATCTGTTACTGACATTGGAGAACTGTTGAGAACAAATAAGACTGTTAGAATATTTATTTATTTATTCTTACAAATACATATATATATATATTACAAAAAAATAATAACGTATCCCTAACTCTATGAGGTCAAGAGCCCTGTGTTGAGTTGGGATCCAACATAATGGAAAGTAGAAGCATATTGGCTTTATGTATCTATTTTTTTAATATCTGTATGGGTTTTTTACTATTGCATATAAATATTTAAAATGATATAATTATAGGTGTTATGATATAATATCATAGGTACTTTTATACCTATATTTTTTCCCATTTAGCAAGCCCTCAGAAACTTCGCATGTCTTTAGATTGTAAAGATCTTGTAACCTTATTATAGCTTCTGCAGCGCCTGTTAAATCTTCAGCATCAGGAAATACTAGAGTTTCTTTCAAATTTGTCATATTTTTGTTATAACCTGCAAAAAAGTCAAAACTCAAAGATATAAATAGATATATTTTATTTATTGAATAGGTATGTTTATTGTTTTTTTAAATATTTTTATTATTATTATTTAGTTGTAGTTCTTACCACTGGGTAAATGATTTTCTATAATGTTTTTAGTTTGATTCCAGTCTATTCTTATGCGCTTTATTATTTTAAAGGCGTTAATGGGGTTCGATAAATAGCTAGATTCATCTTTAGTTGCTGTCTTATATTCCGTTTTATAATTATTTAATTTTCTGAAACACAAAATTATTTTCATCTTTGTTTTACACTTTTGTATGCGGATATAATATTATTATTATTATTATTATTGTATTAGTTTGATTTTGCAATTCACATAATTGTAATAAAAAATAATAGATAGTATAATGAGTACAGGAATTAAATTAAATGCATTAATAAATAATAAGGGAAACATTGGTTGGAAAAAATTGCCATTTGGCAATTGGCAATGTACAATTTACGTTATGTACAAAAAGTTTAATAAATAAAACATTTATTACTTCTTCAGATAGTGAAGACGTTTTTCTTGAAAGGTTATATAAGATTCTAGCATGTTCACGAGTGCAGCTTCAGTTTTAAGAAGTGATTCCATTCCAGCCAGAGCAGAAAACACGTCCCCTTTTACTTCAAACCACATTAAAACTAAGGTTATTATATTTAGTAGCCGCATTGTCCTTCAATTTGTCTTCGACCTGTAACAAACACTCATTTGAAATTCTAGTTCATATTTCTATAAAAAAAATTACCATATGGTTTTATATTTATATTTGGTTTTATAGAAAATACACACTTATGTCCTTATATAAAATTTTTAATAAAAAAAAATATAAAAAATAAATGACAGATTTTGCTTATTAATTTTGGTTTCGTTTAAAGCCACCAATTTTTTCATTATTCAAAACATCTCACGAACCCATCTCCTCTGTGGTCTTAAAAAGTATTTTCAAAAGTATTGAAAGAGAGTGTGAATATGCAGTACTGTGGTCATGTTTTTGCCCATAAATGAACAATTAAGCAGTAAAATGAGGATTGTCATGATGCAAATACCAAGATTGGCTCGTAATTCTGGTCTCTTACAACTAATATTCTTATGTAATCATTGTAAATTTTCAAGACGGATAAGATAGTGTATTTTTAATGATGATGTATTCAAGAGTTCAATTCAAGGCTATATATTATACATGTTATATCTAAGGCGATTTTCAGAATTTTCTACATCAATCATAGTGAAAGCAAAAATATCTGCATTAGTTTTACCTTGTTTCACAAAAAATGTACTTTAAAAAATTTGAATCTCTTGAGAACGTCTTGTAAATTATTTTTTTTGTCCATTCACATTTTTTCTGACCCAAATAAACACAAATTAATGCACCCTATTTATTTAGTAATCCATAAACAACTCTTACTTCACATACCCGCTAACTAAGTTTAATGCACATTTGGTAAAAAAGATCATATAAAACGAAGCAACATGAAAAGTACCTTTTAATAGCATGAAAAAATTATCAAGTTATCAATTTAACTGCTTAAAATACAGTCCTTAAAAAGTCGTGACAGTTTTATCAAGCCATTAACTATTTACTATTTTTTGTGTTTCCTTTGTTAGGTTAGTACTTTTTAGAATTGTGCATACGGTATTTCCTAAAAGGTAATATTTGTTCATGAAAACTGGCTATAATATATAATTTCTACAGCAACATAATCATTTAAAATCTTATTTTTGGCAGAATATTTAATAATTGAGACTCAGACTGAATATGACAATTAGTTCATTTAAATAATGTGAAAGTCTCTACCTCCAATTGCTATACTGAGAACTGGGTTCCGCTAACTGTATAGCAATGACCTTTTGTACTACGAGTGTTGTCCAAGAAAACTAAAAACTTAGCTTTTTTATTACTTTAACTTCACTAAAATCAACAAATGGAAGAATTGAAAAAATATGGATGTTCAAACATAGGCAAAATGGTGAATGTTAGTGTGTAAAGTTGCCACTTTAACCAGCAAATGACAGATCATAAGCCCTGTAAATGCCTAGACTTCCATATTACCTTATTTAAGGTATTTTTCATCCCTGTTGTAATTTGTTTTTTATTACTGAAAAAATTTTCTTCTGACATGTAGGTAATAAGGAAAAATATCTTCAATATTTTTCAATGTAGTTCCCGTTACGATGGATAGATTTGGTGAGCAGTACCACTAGATCTTAAATTCCCTTTTCGTCCAGCACCACCGTCCTCAAAAATGTTCCCACTTCTTCCTCCACATCCTCGTCGGTCTAGAAGCGTTTTCCGGCCAAATGTTGCTTCAGGTTAAAAAAAAAATGGAAATCACTCAGGGCCAGGTCGGGGATTTGAACAGGATGACGGAGGATATGCCATGAGTTTGAAAACTTAGTAATGCTTTTCACACGATTTTGTTTAAGCTTCCGTTAGCATTTTGGGCACCCAATGAGCACACATTTGCATACCCGAATTTTTTATCAAAATCGTTTGTATGGATGACTTACCGGAGTCTGGGATCAAAAGTGCGAGTTCATGGACTGTCGGACGGCAATCCCCACCGACATTATCTTCTATTTTCTTCAACAAAGCGTTATCAATTAAGCACCTTTCTCTCCCCTCCTCATCATGAACACTCATTCTACCTCCAGAAAACTCAGCACATCACTTCCCGAGATTCCGGTGGTCATCACATTACCATAAATGGATATGAGACAATGATCGATGACTATCTCAAATGGATGTCAAAGTCACTGAAGCAGCCTTAGAGCCGGCCCACCACTCCCTCTGGAGGGGGAAGTCCGCGCTCAGACTAGTGCTGCCATCCTTTGAGCAATGTCAGCGTCACCAGAAATGGATAAAGGTCTTCAATTTTTGTACAACCTTGTAATTTGAAGAATGTCAAAAATTCATAAGCAATGTAAATTAATAAGTCAACTTTTTTTCCAAATCCAACATAGCGGTCCATCACATTTCCATAAGGATTATTAAATATTACAAAGGAATTATGTGAAATTATTAGGTAAGAAAAAGGACAAATTATTGTGGAATGAACATCGATATACATTTATTGACCAAATATTATAACAATATAGACTTATATGAGAATATCTAATACATAAATACTTTGAAACCATCAATTGGCATTGTCGCCATATTAGATTAATAAATAACATTTAGTTCCTCTACAATACACCGATACACAGGGAAGATGGGAACACCTAGTAGGGTACACGGAACACCGAATGGTTTCTGCCAGGAGCCAGGAACCGGGAGTACTACAACACCTAGAGACTGATCAAGGAGAATGCCACAAGACAGTATAAACCTTTCCAAACGCGCGCTACCCTGTTTCAGGACGAAGGTACAAACTTTATCACAACTTTATCAGATCCTCGGGAATTATAAATACGTCGAGTCAAATACCAAATAAACATTAGAAGATAATAATATATAATTTCTTGTAGAAAGAACATCCAAAAATAGAATCAGTTCGAGTCATCTTAAAGAATATTTTATTAAAGTTAAAAGTCATGGAGCGATTTAATATTATAGTGATTGTTCCATCTTGTAAATGATGAGTTATTTAACCAAAGTAAAATGGCCTCGATAATGTAAATATCACTCCTACGATCAGCCGTGGGAAAGGTACTTACGGGGACATTTATTATCTTAGCTTTACTCTTAATTCACATTTATCTACTTAGTAACATTAAACAGGTAAGAACATCAAAATACATCCATTGCATACATTAAGGTTATAGTTTGTGAAGCTGACTTGATGGATATTGTGCCTAAATAAAATAATAGTAATTTGGCGCGAGTCACAGAGGGCCAGTGACTTGTAAAGGAGCCACAAATACTGGCACGCCGTACCTCGCTGCCAAACTATTACAACACAACTCTAGTGTCTCGAGGGAAGTGGGGAGAGAAAGGGGTATAGAGGGAGTGGGATAGTGGGGCACACAAAGGCAGGCACAACACCTTTGTGACGCCACAAGGAGCGAGACATATCAAATATAATCACATTTTCTTGGGGTAGGTATACAAACCAATGGACAAAATTTGGCAAGAAAATTGGTCTCAATAGTTTTCAAATAGAGTATACAAAATTAAATCACATTTGCCACATTTGGCTTATTGTTCAAAGAATATTAAATATTTCAAACTTATAATTAAGGGAACATTATTCTTACAATAAAATTAAATAATTCAATACTTAACAATTTTATAATATAAAGATATGTACGCATTACATAAAAATAAGTTTCTTTAACCCTTCAAGTACGAGCGTGACCATACGGTATCAGTGGACACTGTTGCAAAACACTATCTTCACTTTTGTTTTTAAGTAAATATAGTTGCGTTTACTATATTTTAGCCCCAAAAGATATATTCTTTAGTATGTGGTGTGCCACAATGGAATAAACGGTGTGTAGAATTAATGGCGAATTTTTGGTAATTTTTTTTTCATAAAAATCCTCATTATTGAAGGGTTAATAAATAATGTAAATGAATTAATTTGTTTACTTAATATAACTCCAATAAATTCATCAAAACCTCAATAAGATAATTATTTTTGGCATTTGTTGTTATACAATATGCGAGTAAATATTTAAAAAAATAAGTGGTAAATGGAATGAAATAGATAAAATGCTGTTATTAAATTTTAATAAAAGGAAATACTGGAGAGGAAATTATATTTCGTAGTTGCGGAACTTGGAGACGACCTCCGGCGGGGGCTCAGCCCCCTGCTGCGCGGGCCAACGGCCGGCCCAGTGGGCGGCTCCGCCCTCCGAGGCTCGGCGAGCTCCCGGCCCCCCGGGGCAGGCGGGGCCGAGCATGCGCTCCTTGGTGCGCGGCGTGGCCCAGTGCATGGACTGCTGGACGTGCTCCTTCATGCCCAGCCACTGCTTATAGCTGATGGATATGCCGCTGGAGCGCCACTTGTCGTACATGCAGCGCTTCTCCGGGTCGCAGAGCGTCTCTTTAGCCTCCTGTAAATGAGTTATCTTTAAAAGGGAATATGGAAATTCAGCTTTAATAATCACTTTATACCACTTTATATAACATGAACATTTACCTTTTAGGCAGAAAGATAAATTTTAACAAATCTTAATATTTAAAAATTAAGATATCGATCGTCCAATTTATTAGACAAACTAGTTTGAAAAACTGATATTTAGTTTTATACATTTGATTAACTACTATTTGCCACCAAAATGCCACCTAAATAATTACAATTCTGAAAATCTTCCACAGAATTAAATAGTGATGTTGATGAAAACATAAAATATGGAGATGTCTGACTAATGAACTGGATATTCATTAAATACTTTTTATTTATTTATTATAGAAAAAATGCAAGGTATTTTGAAAAAAATAAGACCAAATACGGAAATACTAACAAAAATATGAGAAAAAAATTTACATTGTGATGATTATCAAATATTTCGAATATGGGGGTTGGCAAATATAGAGGTTACACTGTAATTGTTTTTTTTTTTGTATAAAGTATTATAGTTATAATGAAGAAGTTCAGAAGTTTAAAAAAAAAAGTTATTTTTTAAATTATTTTTATCTACCATTATCAGCGCTATGCTATTTTTTTTATTTTATATAATTTCAATTTTAAATCTTCGATTTTTTTTCTGTTACTCATTTTACTGATATTCTATATTTTTGTTGTTCTTTCAACTTTGCAGACTTTTTTGTCATTTTGTTACATTATATTTAATATATAGGATTTAATCTTGTATTGCAATTTATTCACTGCTGTAATTATAATTTTCCAAATAGTTCTTTGAACCAGAAATTTAAAAAAAATATATTTGTATGTTTTGTATTGTTTTTTTTTAATATTTTTACCGTTTTTTCTTTAAATAAAATAAATTAATAATAAACATATCTTTATGTTCACAGTTATATAAATATAATAAATAAAATATAAAACTATTAAATATGAAACAATAATTTAAACATCAGTAATTCAATCAATATACATAATAATAATTTTCTGTATAAAAAATAAAAAACAATTTTTTGCTCCTATCTACCCTGTAGTAAATTACGAAAAAATCAAACATATTTCCAACAAGTCCGCCATCTCCACTCTGCTGACTTCCAAATGCCCCCATATCTAAAGGTTAGAATCTAAGTCTGCCATCTTTAAATTGTTTTATTTTAAAACTAGTTTAAAAACTAGAATATTTAGCGCATTATTGATTGTGATTACTCAATAGGAACTATTGTTGACATAAAACACTCGTTTCAGGCATTTACAAGGGGATGGTAATACAGAAAGAAAGTGTTTCCCAAAACTGATCCGGCAAGGAGATGGCGGGTTTTGTAAATAGACGACTCATTTATGGAAAAAAATATGGTTTGTATAATATAATGTACAATGTATCAATATGATAGCAAACAGAGTAGCATATTATATGCACACATAAAACAGGCATGTTCAAATCTATTTAACCATGGTTCAAATTGTTTATAACGTAATGTGAAGTGATAGAAAACGAGTGAAAATGTTCCATGTCAGCTATATGTTACATATTTATATAGATATTTCATTTTATTTAGATTTTTCGCACAAAAGTAATTCTAAATACAAAAAAATTGCTCACTTCCTTACTATAAAATTGAATTACGTAGACTAAACATTCTACTACCTCCATCGCGCCAAATTCTTGTTGTGTCTGACTACATTCCTAGCTTTTTACAACTCAACCTTTTTATCCCATATATGAACTAAAAAGAATTTAACCTATTCAATTTATTATATGGTTCATAAACAAATAAATTAAGATATTATTAAAGTTATGCTGTTTAAACTTGTTTATAATTTTTTTTATAAATGGATACTTAGCAAATTTTAAAAAAGATATAATATAAAAATAAAACAATATTTCAGTACAATGTGATCAAGGTAATATGTAAAATCAAGGTAATATTATGTACATTACAAAAACTGCAAACTAGTTCTGATTTAAATTATTTTTAAGTCAAGGTCGCAAAAATATTATTAACATACACGATCTAGACTCCATTATGAATCCAACAAGTAAATTGTAATATCGTTATATTGGTATAATAACCTGATATAGGCTGTTTATTTGTTTACTTGCCTTTAGTTTTTGAAACTTCTCTTCAGCATCCTTATCTCCTTCGTTTTTATCGGGATGCCACTGAAGCGCGAGAGATTTATACTCCGTTGTAATTTGGTCTACCTGTAAAAAAAAAATATTTAAAAAAAGACATATTACTTCATTCAAAAAGGTGGATTTTTTATCTAATAACTTACAGTGGAGTTTTCATCGCAGCCAAGAAGCCCGTAGTAGTCTTCGTCCGGGTTTTTTTGGAAATTCAGTATCTCATCCACAGCACTCATCTTCAGCGCTGTCAACCCCCGACTCTTGAGAGAGTCTTCCCCAGACCTACCCTAGCAGTGCCCTAGATAGAAAAATCAATCTTTTAACCAGACCTTTCCACGGCGCAAAACAAATCACTATACGCGGCGCGCAGCGCACAACAAGCAGAAACAAATTTAGATTTGACGTACATTCTCTTTACGTCGGCAATGTTGGTTAAACTTGTTTATAAAGTTTTATGGGTCCAAATAGAATGACTGTTCGTTTTCTACACTAAACTATATTTCTAAACATGAAAAATAAAAATTACGGGTTCTCGACTCTATAACTACATTTAAACAGTGCACAAATATTTTGTCAATTGAGACGGATGAATTTTGGTGAAATATATAAAATGCAAGCTACATTTATTTTAATAGAGTTATTTCAAGGGTGGTATTCTGAACGAAAAATCGCGGGTACGAACGCGTATTTAGATGCAAGTGCGATCTAACAGAGCAATCTCTTCCGCGTAACTCCGTTCAGAATACCAGCCCAGGAAAGATGGCCATAGAGAAGAGATGGCCAATTAAAATATTTGTACGTTTACTGCCAAAGTGCAGTGCGTTTTGCTGTAAATCCGAATGCTGTCAGCATACTCGCGTCACAAAGAAGAAATTTGTAGCAAATTAACAAAGAAATATGACATATTATTTATAAACTTTTTAAAGGGTGTAAAAAATATTATTATCAACAACAGAGTATGAAAAAAGATTTGTAATTGTTATAAAATGAATGTAATAATCCGTAAGGGTAAGTAAATAAATTTCAAATGAAAAAAAATGAGTAAATCACGTTTTATTATTGGCGATGAAACTGTAACTTATGTAGACATATTATTTACCATATTTGATATTTAGGTTATTTTTAGACTTTAAACTTAGCTACAATATAATCCCAAAATGAGTTGTTATTGTTGATTTTCCTATACATTTAAAAAGAGCTGGTCAACTTTTTTCGAAGTGAATTGGCCATACATTTTGAAACTGAAATTCATAGGTTTTAATTGCACGTAGGTATGTCGCATTTAACACATTTGCTATTTCAGATGCTTGGGCATGGTTAGCCAGTATGTACGGATATCAAACCAACACAGGAAATAAGGCCAAATGGAGAAAAATTATAGACTTGCATAACTAAAAAGCGTTGGATACACGAAAACTGTAGGTACTGAATTTCAATATACCTTTTATGCACCGAACGGGATTCCGAGATTAAACTGAAATGTTACCCGTGTCATCCAAAATCTATTGCTATAAAGAAAACACAAATTTGAGTTATGTGACCAAAGGTAATGGGCAAAGGCAAAGGAAACGCGTCCAAAGTTGTATGGCCATCTTACCACTGATACAGTAGGTGAGTTGGCACCGCTGTGTTCAAGAATGTACTTTTTTTAAGTTTCTTAATATATTATTTTTATGGCGTCATCGTATAAAAATGAAAGAAAAATGAGTAATGACTTGAAAAATTATTTCGCTGTTTTGTTATAGAGCAGAAATATATTAAATTCCAAAAAAACTGTGCCGTCTCTACTCGAATTACTCTACATATGTATTATATACTTATCTATTATACCTAAAGAATCACTGAGGATGTTATTGGGGTAATTTGAGGTAGGTAATAATAATACTTAAACAAGACTCGCTTGAAATCTATCGAATATGCCGGAATATTATGTTTGTGAACCATAAAATATACCAATCTCGTAATTTCAAAAATGCTCAGGATAAATATATTACTTTATTTTATTTGTTTCCAAAAGTCTGGTTTGTCTATTCTAATTTACAAGATTATGCAAATGGGAAAAAAATTAAACTCAATATTCATGTATCAATATGGAGGTAGGTTATCATCATTACAATTTTAATTTTGTGCTTCGTATTAAATAAGGATTCGGAGCTACACTGGAACTGCTAGCTAAGCCCGGAGGAAACGTCCTTCGATAAAATGTATACCTTTCAAAAAATAAAAACATCATTCTCCTTCCGCCCCGGGTGGTGCATAGTTTGTATACCAAATGCAGCATATTTCGATCATCTGTTTCATGAAGATAAGGTAATTAGTCCTACGCTTCAGGCCCAGGAACCATGAAATATTGCAGTTTAAGCAGCCTTAAAAATAATATTTCACCGTTTCACGTCCACCCTGCCAGGAATCGAACTCAGGACCTCGAAAATTGGTAGGCGAACGCGCCAACCACTACACACCTATGCGAACTTATTTCAACTCGATTTCTTTTTTCGGATTGTTAATTTTTAGCTGAGAGCAGCCATCAAGTCGAAAACACTCGTACAGGGTACTAATTCTGTTTCACACACAGAACTGTATTCTTCAGTTCAAACAATGGATATAAATAAGAGTCTACCTTTCGTTTTTTTATGGAAAATATCATTATTGGCGGCGTGTATCGGTTTATTGAGAATTAGAGCATTATTAACTAATTACAAATCCTTATACTGAAGATAAATTCATTTAAAAGTGGGTGTACCTATCTACATATTATGGGAAAGGTAATTAGAAAAAATAATAAATATTGTAGTGGAGATTTGTCTGCCTACAAATGCCTGCAATGGTAAATGCATTTGCCTACCATGTATGAGATCTCTTATTGAAAATGAGTTTTTACCCTTCAACATAACTTGCAACTAAACTGGCATCTGAAACGTGTATTTTTTCTTTTATTTTCTTGAATTAATTGATAGGTACAAAATATTTCACTTTATGATTTTTTTTTATAGCAGTATATAATTTTAGTGTTATTCAAAATTGTTTTAGTTTATTTACGTGTATTTTTTCTTAGTTATTTTTACAGGTTCAAAATATTTCTATTAACATTTTTATTTGTCAATATTTTTATATTATTTTGTTTATTTATTTATTTAAACGCCTTTTAGGCTTTAACATGTTTTACATATATATACAAATAAAGACACACATGTATTTTACACAGAAGTAGCAAAAAATATATATGATTTTTAGAAGAAAAATAAAAATATTGAAAATATCATCTTTACATAGCAGTATAAAATATATGGGTATACTTAACATATAGTGCATAAATATATTGCAGTGGAAAGAACATAAGTGCATTTTTAAATATGAAGACAAAAATGCATTTTACACAAAAAAGTAGCAAAAAATAAAAATGAAATAAGAGAAAGAAAAAAAAAGAAAAAAAATAATCATTACATATTAGAAGAAAATAACGAATAAAATTTTACAAAATAAAATATTTAAAAAAACAAATGGTTGCTTACTTCTGCAGGGGAGAAGCTAGGAGAGGGAGGAGGGAATCTGATACTGCGCCGCGCTCCCCTCACTTCTCCCCCGCATAAGTAAGCAAACATTTGTTTTTTTTAATATTTTATTTTTAAAAAAATGTTTGTTCCAAATATTTTTTTTAATATGCTAATATGTCTTCTTGCCTATACTGATCATCGTGGTTTCGGATGTGACAGGGCTTAAAGAACACCCTGTATATTGCAGTGGAAAGGAGTACATTTTTTACATTTTTAAATTTTTTAGATTTTTTACATTTTTTACATTTTTAACATTTTTTACATTTTTTACATTTTTTACATTTTTTACATTATACATTTTTTAGGAGTACATTACAGGAGTACATTTTTTCGTACAGGAGTACATTTTTTCGTATAGGTTAAATATTAAAATAATTTTAAAATTAGAAGAAGTTAGAAAAATACTAATTTAGAATACAATAAACGGTAAACAATTGAAATCAACGTAGTATTATTAAGGTATTAATATAATATTTTGATCTTTTTACACTTCTTAATTTATAAATAACTGTTTTGTATTTTTTTTTTTAATGCTACATTTTACTTATAATTCTACTTACTTGAATGTATATTATTGTATTTGTAACTAATATGTAAAAGACACTAAGTGCTGTTTATTTCAATAAACTAAAAATAAAAAAATATTGGTAAATTTAACCAAAATTGGTAGGTACTCGTATGTATATCATATTTATTATTTATGTTGAATCCCAAATGTATTATTTAGATTTGTAATTGCTTGAATAAACGTTTAATTTTAATTGCAAATAACGTGTGGAGAGTTCCTATTGCTTTTTCTATTTCTATTTTTTCAATTAATCTGAGTGCTGAACCATGAGCATGAGTAGTGTGCCTACCTACATGCCTACATGCCTACATGCTCCATGTCCGTGTGTGTATTTATGATAACAGAATTCTCTTTTATGTTTAGTTTCAAAAATGCTACTGGTTTTTTTTTCCATTTCATGCAATCCAATTGCCACGGTGCATTCGGCTCCTATAGTATTTATATTTTATTACATTTACATAGTTACTAAAACAATATTTTACGAGAAGCGTAATAAAATAACTACAATGATAAATATGAAAAAAACTTATCTGAATATGAAGTTGTATAAAAAAATAAACATAATATAAAAAAAACCCTTAGAGAAGTAAATTTGGATTTCAAGATTTTTAAGTAATCATTTTATACGTTTTGTAACATTACCATTCTGATCGTGATTGAATTCTTGACATATAATACATATACATGCCCTACAGAGTAAAATATTTCAAAAAGTAAGTACACGAAAAAGTACCCATAGTTACTAAGTTAATTAACCAGGGCTGCATTCAACGAGCACGCATATGCTACCAACAATTATTGAAGGACAGGTACTCATTTTTTGTACATAAAAAAGTTTGTATTTTAACGATAACAATCAACATTCGTTTTTGGTGGATCCTAATCAGGTTCGGTCATTAAAATTTCGACCCATTTAAATCTTTTCACTAGGTTTTTACGAACGAAAATATAATATTAACTGACGTTTATTATATTTTAAAGACGAATTTCCATCAGTGCATCACTGTAACTAAGAAGAGCTTCGCAGTTGAGCCGCCAGGCGTAGTTTGACGTTTACAAAAAAAAATACATTCGAATATTAATTGTTTTAAGCTTTGTTAATCACTCGTGAACAATGCAATGTTTCTCCGAAAAGTTTTTAGACGTTTTCATGACATAAGTAGGTATTTTTGTCTCGTTTCTAAACGTCACGCCTAGCTGTCGGTCGAAGAACGACTAATTACAGGTAGGGCATGACTGGGCGTTTGGGCAAGTAGTCATTTTTTTGGTTATTGGTCATTTTTGAGGGGTCAGGGCATGTCTATGCATTAATGTGTCAATGGATTGAACATTAAATTTATTTATACTTACATAATAAAACGCATACAATTATAAAACAAAATCATGAATATATCCTCACTGTAGCGCTGGGATATCCCGTGCCAAGGATACTTTAGGTAGATATTTTTTTACATAAACAGTTTTTATAAAAAAATATTAAATAAAAACAATATAAAACTTTTCAATAACCCAGTCTTTGCGGAAATTTCTTTTATTTTAATATTTGCAAAATATTTTGAAAAACTGCTTAGAAACTCCCTCATGGCCTTAATTCATTTTAAATAGATTTTTACATCTATATATAAATATTTACATATTACATTTTGATATTTTCATCGGATAGAAGGCCATTATTTTTTTAATGAAACTTGTCGATACGTCACGTCATATTTTGTAGAAAATATTTATTTTGTTATTGTTATTGCAGTATAGCTTAACCACAAAAAAATAAGTAAGTAATATTAAAATTGTGATCTTACTCGGGATCAGACATGGAACTTCCGGTACGTGTTAAAGGAGACAATTAATTTTTTTATTTGATAAATCGGTTTTGTAAAATCTGAATTTTTCGATTCATTGCTTTGCATTTTTTTTGCAATTTGTGAAAACCTTGGTAATTTACATTCCTGAATTATTGTTGGCAATCTGCTGAGCTCCCGAGCTGTCTATGAAGGGTATTTAATTAATCTTGTGAGGGGTATTTAATAATTTGATGAAATTAGTGCATAGCATTTTTTTAAATATCCGACTAATAGAATTAAGAATTGTCCAGAAACCGCATACGCACATCAAACAGAAAGCAACTCGACTACTCATAAATGAGTAGGTTTACGTTTTGACCAATTAGTTTCATTGTAGACGTCGCTCAGTACGCAACTCCTGATGTATCCTTTTAAAGTTTAGAAATTCTGTTAGGATCTTAAATAAACAGGATACAATCACATTTCATCTGTAATTCGCAAATGAATGTGTATATAACAAATGCATTACTTAAAAATTGAATTATTTGCCATCTGTCAGATTGTCGAAGAAACAAAATGGAAATTTCGTTAGTGCTGCCAGGGTAGAATTTTTTAAATCTAATAAAAGAACTAATGAAAATTAGACCTCGGATTAAACAACGCCGTGGGGGACATTTGAACGACATTATTTTTAAAACATCAAATATTATTTAACATGATATAAAAATATCCGTTTTATGTAAAATAAAATTTGTTTTATATTTTAAGTTCAAAGTTCATTAATTCAATTACTCTTATTAAATACTCATCTACTATGTTGTGTCAATCAATGTTTCCACGTGCACAATAAAATTTTAGAGAAATTAACAGATTATTTTTTTTTACCTTACATTTGTGTTATGATTTTTTTCCCCCATCAAGCAACATTACCCGGCGACTTCACGAATACGCGCGGCGAAAGCAAACCGGAGTGGGGGAATTATTGGACACAGTCCGTTGTATTCAAATATGATTCTACGCTCCTTCTAGACTATTCTTAATTCTATGATACGACATTTGACTAATTTATATTAAATCTTGTCTCCTCCACTTTATTGTTTAAATAATGATTTCAAATCTCCGTGGAAATTTTACGATTTCTACCTATTTCTAGGAAAATTCAAGTGAACTTCGATCCGGTCCTGAATACATCTTACAGTTAAAGGTACCTTACCGGAGATGAGTGATTATTCAATAATACTAACTTACACTTACAATACTCTCCATGTATACTTTCAATCACCCCGGCCATTCACTTAAATGTTTCGGTCTTCGTATTCAATTCAACATAGTTATTCATAATATAAATTGGTTGGTCCATTAATGAATATTTTCTAAAAAAAAATAACAAGTTAATACTTCTACCGGGTTCAGAAGAAAGGCAAGAGGGAGAAAATATTGAATTTATTTTGTTTGAATAATCAACATGTTGCCGTTTTAGAAATATTTTTAAAATATAGTTTACACATTTATAAAACTGTTCATTTTTAATTTGCAAGGGCATTTGGGGTAAACATGAGAACTAGATGCGCTACTGTGTAATTAAAAAGAATAAAGAAAATACTGAAATAGTTTTTTTTTGTAGATAGGAAAGTTCTAGATAAAAAAAAATGCCACTAATCAAAAAAAAATCTTATAAAAAGTTATTAATAATAAGCAATTATGGCATTTAGATAATGCTGGATGAAAAGTAATTTGGAATGATTTTTTTTCGGTTAAGTCTTTTTGTTCTAAATTATATTTCTTTGAGTTATATTTGTATTTCTTATTTTCTTTATGCTATAAGTATTCATTTTTTTGTATGTTTTTTCTTTATATCCTATTTTATCGTGTTAATAACCCTTTTAGGCTTTTTATGTGAACATAAAATAAAATAAAAATTTAACGTAATAAAAACCATAAGGGATCTGTAGGTATTTAGGAAAAAAAATACGGGGAAAATTATTTTGCATATCCATACTAATATTACAAATGCAAAGTGCATTAATTGTGTTTCCTTCCTATTGCCTTATGTTTTTTACACAGGGATAGCCAGAGAGGTGAGCAGTAAAATTGAATACTTAATTTTTATCCCGAACTAAAAATAATTACAATAAATAAAAAAACATTATTTATTAACAATGAGCAACATTATTTGAAAATGAGTAAGCAGTAAGGTGGGATGTCAAAAATAATCCATTTGAAATTAATTATTTAAATTTCTATACTTTGCTTTATCTATGGTTAATTTGGTTCGCTTTTCGTTTTGGTTTTGTAGGGTAGGATTTTAGATTTGTGAGCAGAATAACGATGTTACGTCACCTAGACTAACGGGTCATCGTATTTCTTTCATCGCGATAGTTGGAAGACCAAGCTACTTTCAATCCCGATAAAATATATCATTCCATCGAGAAAATTCTTATTGATAAACGAAAACTCTTATTGATAAACGACATAACTAATTCAGTACCTAAATACTCTCTAATACCACGTGAGCGAAGAATATCGTTTAACATCAATCAAAAACCATTATAATCGTTTTTATTTTTTTGGAATCTAGCCAGAAAATGTGATATCCAATAGTACCTACATAAATAATATGTAATTCGCGTAATTTGCTTGCTAACTAAATTGCAGTTTATTGAATTCTAGGCGCAAAAATAATAAACATCCAAGTCCTCACAAACATTTTTTTTTCGTTATATTATTTTGATTTAAGAGGTAACTCGGTGTGACTTTATTCCCCATTATAGATATTTACCATTGGTGTGTCTATCGATTTTGCTTTATTGATTGATAGCTACTTCTGGGAGCTATAGTCCTTAAAATATAGCTTGATTAGAATGACAGCTGTCAAACTAAATTCATTAGTGTTGGGAAATTACTGATCGCTGATCAAATCGATTTTATTAGTTATTTCATGCAATCATGAAACTCTGTTTCCAAAAATGGGTATAAAAAACGCAAAAACAAGCCTATTATAGTGTGTTCAACACAATTATTCACCAAAAATAAGACATTTATACTTTTTTCATGAACAACATCAAATGAACCATTTTTTTATTCGATCGGTTTACATTGATCAATTTGTCCCATCTCTAACGTTTTTGCAAAATGATGTTACCTTGTAAGAACGTCGTTAATACTTAGGTTTATTTTATTTTTTTTAGTTTTAAAGCTGATTTTATATATCAATGTTGATTTATGTGTCAAGCATTGTATTAAAAAAAATAATTAACACGCCAGATACGAATGATTTTTCGTGTGTCAATATAAATAACTCCTTAGACGTTACTACAAAGTTATGTCGTCACTTTTTTAGCTATATTTTAAGGACTATAGGATCATCCAAAAACCCATAAAAGCGCCCAGTTTTATCTGCCATCTTCAGACGTACGGTATACAAATATGATAAATAATTTTAGAAAACGGAAAAGGAACCGACGTAGAAAATTTCATTCTGATACTCATTCTAATTTTTTTTTTTAAAACCGGTCCAGTTTTAAAGTGCCGAAAACGGGACAGCGAAGCGTCGATTTTAGTTAGGCATAATCAGTCCGACGTCCATTTGTCTTTTTCGCACAGTATCGGCGAGTCGTTTGCGAGAGAGTGAGAGGAAACAATGTTTTAGTATCTATTTATCAAAATTGTCTAGCACTGCATGTCCTCTTCAATCCACATTTTATGTTCACCGTACGGATTGTCTGTGTCCGGGTGGATGAAGAATACAGTTAAATGTGTGAAATAGAAACAGAATCCTGGACGAGTGTTTTCGACTCAATGACTATATACTCTCAGGTAAAAATCCTGAAAAAGGCAATTGAGTGGATAAAAGTCCGCCTCGCAATGTAGAGGTTAGCGTGTTCGTCTATCATGATTGAGATTCTGGGTTCGATTCCTGGGAGGGTCAAAATTTGTTTATATTATGGTTTTACACTGCAACATTTCACTGTACCTGCAGCGTAAGATTGATCATCTTACTTTCCTGTAACACATGATCGAGCTACAGAAAAAAAAGGTGCAATGTGCTAATTGTTAAGTTTCATAATAATTTGCAGAATAAATTAGCACATGTCTTTCAACTATTGGATAATTATGTTTATTTATTGTATTTTTGTTCATTCGTGATTTGCGAGTTAACTTTTATTTTAATATTGTGTTCAAATTCGTGCTACTTTTGTTTTATGAGTATACACATTAATAGCAAAATGAGATTCGTGATGCGTATATTGGAATATTATAAGCATCGCAAATTAATACACGTACTTAATTGTGAGCGTGTAATTGCATAATTACTGTCAAGAGATAACATTAATTGAACGGTCGGATATTCGGATGTCGGAGGAGCCATAGTGCGGGTGCGGGGAAGGGATGCAGGGAATAGAAATAGGGAAGCGTTGACGGCTGACGGCTGACGTCGGAGACACCTTTATCTCTCCGCCAGATTTACACAATCTTTATGGAAGGGAGCGGATACACTACGCACCGCCCCATACGGCCGTACGCCATCACAACACACATGTGTGCTTCGTCTTGTACCGTTCAGTAGCTTACGGCTCGCGCAACCAAACTCCACGGCGGGAAACACCTCCGCCCCCGCGCGGTACTTACTCCAAAATTTACTGCATTGCGCATTCGCGAACCGCGCGCATTTTTGAACGGTAAATTCGAAAAACAAAAGCACGAAAGTTTATATTCAATTGTCTTTTTTTTTGTGGCACGCGTCGAATGACAAGAATCTTCGTTTCTTCCTTCGGTTTTTTTTCTGAAACGTTAATATTTTTTTAGAATTGACAATAAAAAATATATCTCGCGATGTGATAAACAAACTTTTATGTTTACGCTATCTGTTAGCGTGTGTGAAGTTTGCGCATCGAGTTTTGTTTACAAACTTCTGTGCCGTGTAGGCGAAGCAAGGCGCGAGGGTGTAGATTGTGAACACGTGCGACGTAAAATAATAGCCGAGGGTATAAAAGGAGAATGGGAGAATAATAAGACAGGCCTGTCACGTCGCTGAAACCATCTTCGGGTACCGGAAGCATAAAGCTACCAGCCGGATACAACCATGGCTATGGGTGAGAGATATCTTACGGAATATTAAATAAAGACTTGGGATGTTTATCTAATGTTTGATTAGGAAGTCCCTTATAGCTAATAACGCACACGTCTGTTTTATGTTTTATGATGTGCCATTGAACCTAGCTTGAATATAACACTTTATTTCTGTTGAATAGTTTATGGTGCCTGTGACTTGCAAGTTTATTCCAATATTTTTGTATTTTTGGAAAATAAATCATTAAAACGATTATTTTTATTAACCCGTAAGTAAAAATATATACAAATATAGATATATTTATGCAATCTAAACTCTAAACCGTACATGATCCATTTTGGATATATATTTAAGATTATTAAATATCTTGAAATATTTCATTTATGTTTTAAAAATATATATACGTATTTGTGAATACAGCAAGAGAAGTTAAGTGATTGAGTATGTCCAAATGTTTGTAGACAAGCTAGATTTCTATTTTCTAGATATTTATCGCAACGAATGAAAACATTTCTGAGAGGCCACCTTGGAAGTCTAGGCATTTACATGGCTTATGATCTGCCATTGGCTGGATTAAGTGGCCACTTTACACAGCGTGTAACATTCACCATTTTGCCTATGTTTAAACATACACATTTCCTCAACTCTGTTGATTTTTGTGAAGTAAAAGAGCTGGAACCTTTCTTTATGTAGATGTGATTCATCTGGCTGAATCATTGCACCTACTTGGCAACGCCTGAAAACACCTTTTCAATTTTTATAAATAGGCAGAATGGTGAATGTTACACAGTGCGCTGTACAAAAAAAGGAGCGTCGCAACTCGTGCAGAGGTGGTAGGAAGTACGGACCCCGCTTTGCCACAACTTGATCACCATTTTTTATATTGAAAATGCACCCAAAATTGAATTAATTGAATAAATTAGAACGCAATATTTTTTTTACCATATATATCGAGGTTTTACTGACATAATGCATTAAGTCATTATAACAAGTTACGAGATAATCGCATTTAAAGATCTTTTACTTTTTCATCGCACTATTTCTCCCACATTTTTTTTTAAGCTTGGAAAGAATAATCTTTGTTCTAGGCATAGCATAAAATTTGAAATCAACATCTTGCACTTGTACATAAAAATATTTTTTTAAATATTTTTATACTGTTGACTTAATGCATTCTGTCAGTAGGTATTTATTCCATCTGCCAGTCTGTAGCACTAACTATACACAACACTCTTTCCTATATCGTTCTTGTTCAAATTATAATAATTTTTTTCGTGTGTTGATATATTTAACATGCCTTGATATATTTAACATTAAGAAAATGGCGCTATATAAGTTATCCATAATTATTATTACTATTATACCCCTTAATTTATTTATAAAAAAAACGATCCATTCTATCTGGCTGCCATACACTCCCACTTGCTTTTAATTATGCAGGTCAAAAATTAATAATTGCATAATTTTTTTCTGTGTTTTCAAAAGGGTGATTTTTTATACTTTGCTAATGGGATGAGCCTTTTAAAAAATAAACGAATAAATTATTTTCATGTAAAAACAATTTAGTTATATTATTCATTTGCTGTAATGAGAAAGTTCAGTGCTACGGGATATTGGATTTAAAAATGTTTTTTTACGCGCGGTAAAAATTAAAGCATTTAATTATACGCGAAGTTTCTTGAAAATGAATGAGAACATCAATTAAAATGAACTAGGTACTTTAAAATGTCACAAGTTCTAGTGAACAGCCATTTAGAATAGCCAATCAATTTTGGGTTTTGATATGCTTTCGGTTTCCAGGAAGCCATGTTTAGCGTGTTTTCATAGGTATGGGGTTCACTTTTTAAATGTCAGAACAACTCACCGATGACAACTAGTGGCGTCACGGGCGGGTAATTTCAAAACTTTATAAAACCATAGCGATGATAATACGTTGTATAAAAATAAAATAGTTTTTTTGGCTTAATTTGCTAGTCCAATAAAAAATTTTTTTCAAACCACTGAACTTCCTCTTTCTCGACTAGAGTTATCAAGTGTGCAGTTGTGACCTATATAAGATGGCATGTGTCTATTTTGCATAAAGGCGCGCATCTTTCTCCATTCTCCGCAGTAACCGCAGACCGCAGAGCATGCATATTATTATTACATAGTAACGTTGTACCTGTCCCATGTAGTAATATAATAACGGTGTAACTTCATCTAATAAGGAATCAAGGACACTATATGTTCCTACTGCACGCGCATCCACCATTTGCATCTAACTGTCCAATTATGGAGAAAGGAAGCGTGTTAAAATTAAGTGACACTTTTGTTTGTCGAATTCCACACGATAATTTATTTTTTTTAAATCTTTTTTACAAAAGGAAATACTTGTGATAATACGTTTTTTTTAAATAATTTATTAACTGTATTCTTAATCCTCCTGGCTATCTGTGTCCCTGAGCGATTACAGTGGGAAGTTAACATTTGTCTTCAATTTTATCTACAAAGCAAAATTAAGTTTTCTGTATGAAAAGCAGAATATGCATACATTTTTTTCTTCTAAACATGTTTAATTATAGGTTACCGACTAAGATATTTTTTAAATTTTCATTCAAGTATACTAATTTTCGTACACAAATATCGGTTTTTCTTTATAGACAATCGAAGATAACTCTGTTAACTTCCCATTGTAATCGGGGCCCTGGACGAGTGTTTTCGACTTGATGAAGGATATCGACTGGAGGTATGTCCGCGTCGTAGTGCAGTGGTTGGCGCGTTCATCTTCCATCCTGGGTTCGATTCCTGGCAGGGTGGACGTGATTTGTTTGTTTTAAAGGTGACTACTCTGCTGTTCCTGGACACCTGAAGTGTAAGACTGATAACCTCACCTTCCGTGTAACAAAGAAGATCTAGATAATTTGCCACAGTTGGGGTATCAATGTAGTGCCCTATTTGCAGATAAGGAAACGATAATGATCTTACTTTTTAAAAATAATTTTATATTTGGAAATATTTGAATTACGCGAATATTTCAGTTTTGGTCCCATTCAATTTAGTCGTAGACAGCCGTGTTACAAAATGGGAAACAAGTTGTGGTAAAGCGGGATCTTAACCTCGGACCTGCTGCTTCTAAATCTGCATCACTACAACGGAAGTACAATCGTTTTGTATACATCGATGGGTACTTCAACAGAAATTATGTTTTTTAAAGGAATTAGGGGAATGCGGAAGTCTAGGCATTTACAAGGCTTATGACGTATCATTGCCCGGTTTGAGTGATCGGTGATCACTTTACACAATGTAACATTCACCACGTAACAATATGGATATTCAAATAGTTAAATTGGTAAATGTTTATTACGACTCAGATTAATTTTACAGTAGGTTAATCATAATTATTATTTGGATAGTAAACAATATTACATTAGTTTTATATAAGACCCAACCATTGCCACTACTATAATACGTATTACTTCAATTTCATTTCAATGTCAATCAATGATGATAATCGGACCATTAATTCATGAATATTAATCATATTTAAGGCAATCAATATGTCACAAGTATACCGGGTAATCCAAATTGGGCTCACTGTAAATGCACGCATACAGATCTTCATGGACCAAGCCAAAATAATGCATAGGTAAAGGATTGGCCAATGTGATCAATTATTAGATAACGACTATAACGGGTAACTTAAAAGGTGGGAATAAATAGATAAGCACTACCACGAATATAAAAATAGGTATACCTACGCATTTGGCCATTCGGATTTAGAATCTATATTTGTAAACTTTATATTTATTAAGTTTTCTTAGACTATCGACTTATGTATCCGGTGTATTTTTCATAACCTCCTTCCATATCCCCTCTATCCCACCTGCTGACAAGCCTCTAATTAGAGGCTAAGCGGGGATTATTCCTTAAAAATAAAAAAAACATAAATATAAATAAGAAATTTGTAATGGGTATTATTTTTTTCAATTACATCTTGTATTTTTTTGTTAAAGACTATATGATTTCCACAGTAAAAAATAAAAAGCAATCCAATCAGTAATATTGATCTACATAATAATATAATTATTGCAGGAAATGCTTTACTCTATACAGATTCCTTGACAGTAGATAGTAGTTATATTTGAGACTACTCACGCTTAAATATTCTACATCTGCGTCGGAAGGAAAAGTTATTATACCTCTACGCAAACAGCGCACTAAATTCGGCGAACGTACATTTGCGGTCGCAGGCCCTACGGCATGGAATGCTCTCCCAGCGAAACTGTGAGAGTGAAGTGATGTTTCGGAAGAAACTTAAAACCCACTTGTTCTCTAAATCATTCGAATAAATTCTTAGCATGTGGTGGAAAAGTAATATGAAAAAGTATGTACATTATTTTTCTTAAATTAAAAAGTTAAAATTAAATTTATATCTTTATATAATCACTTTGTAAAGTGCCCTTGAGGTATTATATTACGAAAATGGCGCTATATAAGTTATCCATAATTATTATTATTATTACTCGCGGTAATACTCGCTTACAGATTCAAAAACTATTCTCACTCAAATGAAAGACATAACCCCAACAATACAACACATACAAATAATATAATCACTAGATCCTTGACACAAAGACAACTTAAACAAATACAAACGAATACCACTTTCGGACAAAGGCATTTGAAGTATTATGCAATTAAAATCTATAACATACTTCCACTGTCTATTAAAACAATTAGTAACGAGAAAATGTTCAAATAGGCTATAAAAAATGAATAGTGAAGCTGGGTAGAAGTAAAATGAATTGGCTCATTCGCCCAAACCAATATTGAATCAACTGATCCACAAATGTATAGTTTATGTTATGTTCTTGTTCTTTTTTTGTACAATTTTTATTATATATAACATAGGCATACATAAATGAAATATAAACATAAATACGTAGTATATAAAACTGTCTGAACGTTTTGTTAATTATCTCTGTATATTAAGTCTTCTTTGTATATTTTCACATGTAAAAATATTTTTAAGAAAAAGTATATTGTTAAGTGTCCTCAACACGGGTAACCCTAGTGAGGTCATGTAATTTTTATTATTATTAATCATTGTTTATTATGTGGACAAAAAACGAAATGAATAAATAAATACACTACTTTAAAATATTTGTATATTTATTGAGGTGTTTTCTTGAGAATACCAAAGTTAGTAAGAACAAAGAACTTATTGTATACGTTATGTGAAAAAGCAAAAGGTGGCTTAAAAAACACTGCTTTATCGTTTGGCCATAAAATAGAGTATTTTTAGGCTTTACGCCGAGCAACGTGAATTTTATCGTTTGTAGAAGGACTTGTATTTCTGTATGATACAACTTAGTTTCATTTTACAATGCATTACATATTACATTTACACACTACTGCTTTTCAAATAGTTTTTAGGGAAATAAGAGCATTCAAGTTTTCCACAAAATTTAATTTACCAGAGTGATCAATTATTTATAAATATTTATTCCGACTTGTAGGAAGCGTTCATTATTGTATACATGCATAAATAAAGCAGAAATAATTTCTTGCAAGACAGAAATTGATTTTAAGAAAATTGGATTATTTCGTAAAACCGTGGATAATTCGAGGAAATTTGAGGAAACATTCATTTAGCTTTCGGGTGTTTTCAAGTTAAAATTCATACATTATTTTTTTTGTTTTATTTACAAATTTGATATGCAAACCATACTATACGGTCTTATACATAATTATTATAAAATTTATATCATTTTATTTTGTGCAGAATAACTGAGTAAGAGACTGTGTACATAAATCATAATTTTAATTCCGCATTAATTTATAATTTTTACTGGTGGCCAGGATAAGTTAAAGTGGAAAATTATAAATAAAAGTGGAATTAAACTGTTTACGTATTTTTATTATTAAAACAAAAATGCAATTCCACCGAGAAATATAAGTACAAAAACTCAAAATATATGTAAAGAAAATTATTGTTTTATCTTTATAATTTGGAAAAGGTCAACATGTAAAACTATGGAGTTCATTTCTAGCATGAATATTTATTTTATTTATAACTAGCTTTATAAGCACCTAATTTTATTTAAAATATTACTCGTTTAATAATTACTCGTCTCTTTAGAACCATCAATCATTAAAATATCTAATTTTCTTTTATTTGCTTATTATATATCATGATAACTTGATGTATTTTCACTATTTACTTTTGTATTATTTAATTTAGTTTTCACTTTTATTTGGCATTTTATTGATGACTTTAATTTGTAAATCTATAAACCATATCTCCATCATCATTTCATTTATGTTTTTGTATTATTTTCTATCGATTTCAATGATTCTATTAGTTTGTATTTTAATAAGTGAAGATAACGTTTATAACTAAATTTGTATAAGTTTAATATTTATACGCGATTATTTTCTATGTTATCTTCTTTAGAATGTTATTATTTTTTATTTTATGCTTTATTAGTAATGCTTTATTTTTCCAGGTTATCATTTTATTGCATCACATGTTGTTATAATTTAATTTATTTTACTTTGTATTTTTTATTCTTGTTAGTTAATATGACTTAAAACGGGCGCAGCCTAAAAAATTTAATAAGTTAATAAATATGAACAAGTGTAATTTTTAATATATAAATAATAATATAATAATTTCTTTATATCTTCATGATTAGCTAATATATACATAGCTAGATATAATAAGTTTCGCCCCATTAACGTGCTAATAAACTGTCTGATTCATTCCCAAATGAATGAATTTCCTGCCTCCAAATAAATATGTTGAATTATCTTTTTATTTGAAATTTGATTGATATTGAAATATTTTAAATAAAAATACCAAACACATTTATTTCATTCCTAATTTTATCGATAATTCTGATTTTTAACATTAATTTATCCCCTGTATCCTGTATGTAATGTGGCCTGTATGTAATGTACCTCTACGTAATATTTAGTTTTCCTGTACATTTAAAGACATTTTTTATCAAAGACGTTCAGATAATATACCTTAAGCTTTTAATTATTTATTAAAAAGTAGGTACTTACGTAAATAATTAGTTACCTATGCATAATATTTAATTTTTAAGTTACAATGCTTTTATAACTGCACACACACGTGTATTATAAAAATTATGTCTTTGTCTCTAAATGGAGAGGGGCCAATCAATATGGAGCCGTACCATATATTCATGCATATGGAATAATAAAAACAAAGTAACATCCAATATCCGTTGGCTTCTCTAGAGTCTAAAGGCGATTTGGCTGAAAACGGGCGCCTGTACATGCAGTATAGACCAAATGTACGGACTAGATTGTTTTTCTGTACATTTCGACAGACGTAATATTATAATAATTAAATATAACCATTAAAAAACATTAAAGATAAAAAATAAAATATTGGTGTAAATATGTTTTTTGGTTTGAAACATTCCTAGCAAAATAACGCTGAGAAACATCTAAAAAAATAGGATTCAATGTCATGTCATATGACACAAGAAAGACTAATTCTTTCACGTTTCCATGCATTTATTTATTTTATAAATAAGTATACACATACCTGGGAATCTAGGTATATTTAATATTTCACATAAAAATTCCAAATGTATTGGTCCCCTAGCTTTGTCTGCTTCAACAGAATCTTCATCGTTAGTTAAGATTAATCTTTAGGTTCACATAGAAAAATCATCTTTTTATGATTATGATAAAAAGATAAATAAACTTATCAATGAAACTTCTTGGTTTGGTTTTACTTTTTATTATTTTGACCAACGAGCTCTTTCACCTAAGTAGGCATCTTCAAGACGTCAGTGTTCTTTTCCCACCTTTTAAATAATAAAATCTTAATCCCAATTTCGGTCCAAAAACTCCCAAAAATGAACTGTTTAACAAACTAGTTGTAAATATTTATGTTTCTGTCCACTGTTAAAATAGTTATTTGATCTTATCTCCAAAATATGTTAATAATAGCATAAAAACTGTAAATTTTGTAAACAATTCACCAGTCTTGAAGATGCCTACTTAGGCAAAAGCGCTCGTTGGTCAAAATAATAAAAAGTAAAACTAAACCAAGAAGTTTCATTGATAAGTTTATTTATAATTTTATCATATTCATTAATTATGGAGTTTTATCATGAAATATTAACAAAAAACATCAATATTATCATATTTTTATAGCAAATCGACAGGCTAACTAAAAGTGCCCCTAGGAACATAGAGATTGGCATTAAGAGTAATAACAACAATTCAATATCCGGACTTAACCTATGTAAACAAAGTAAAGAAATATTTTGTTATCCGTATTCATCGCTTAAAGTCGAAAAAACTTAAATTACGTAGCGATAAGCTGTAAAAAAAAACATTAATATATTTACTTACTTTCGGCCAGCAGTGTATTCAGAGGTCTATAAAGGTTTACCGTCCGATTACGGGCGTCAGAAATGGGATGTGATGCCCATAAAGAGGTGGTGGCCGGTATGCGTACCTAGTACCCAGTAGCTGGTAACCAGTAGATGATGAAGCCTCGGTATGGAAATTGATGTGCAGGGATCCATTGCGGATACCGTTGCTTGTGTATTGACGTCAGAACGTAAGACAATACTTCGCAATACCTTCTCCGGAAAACTATTTTCTTTTGTTATCTATTTTTATATTTGTTTTCATTTTTAAATCGTAATTCTGATGTTTAATACTAACCCGATACGCATCCACACACAGTATCACATAATATATCGTTTAAATAATAATGAAATATTTTCACTAGACAAATAAATTTAGGCGATATTCTTAAGTTTTCGAAACGGAATACAGGTTTTTAAACTGTTAAAATGTTCCACTAAATTAATAGTTTAGGTTGCTGAACGTTTAAATCATTATTTTTATTTGTTTGATTCTATTTTTTTCATTAATAATTTAAAAGAACGCGTGGTAAAATGTATACACATAAGTGCATAAGTTCGAAAAGTACATTAAAACTTAAAACTAAAGAAGAATAAAAGTATCTAAATTAGTAAATATTTATACGAGAAACATCCAGATCCAGCTGTTAGCGCTTTTATGAGAGTTTCGTGGTTTAACTTTCAGCAGATTATTTTTATTGTGCTTTCGAATATTTCCTTAACTTTTGATTAAAATCGATTGAATGTTTCTAACAGGCCTATATTCATTACAACATACAAAGATCGATGAAAAAACTACGAGTGTTGAAATAATAATTTCATAATCTAGGTCTGCGGTAAATTTCAAAAGAAGATGAACATAATCTTGAAATATACTATATGTTTGATTTTTCTCGTTTTTTTTTTTAAAGAATACAGTTAAATTTGATGTATTTTTTGTTGTTGTTTTATTAGGTAAATAAACAGTTTGTACCTACAAGGTATACGGACTATTTTTTTGCATTATAGGACACCCACGCACACACCAAAATAATTGTTTACACTGAAGACATAATAATTCAAATAATTTTCAATAAAAGAAAGTTAGGAAATCACAAATCAAAATGTTGCACATATTTAACAATAATAATAAATTAATTATGTCCTTGTAAATAACAATGCAAAATGGAAACAGGTAGTATTTTTTTCTAATTTCGTAGGTACCGAGGTACTGCATTGCCACATTTATAGTTGTAATTACTAAAATATATGGATCAGACGTACGAATATTATTGTATAGTCTTCAAAAAAGTTTAGCAAAACTGCTAACTTTACACACCAATAAAACAGACATTTCTAGGTATAATATGCTTGCAATGTATATTTTTTTATTGATTAATATAATCCCATAATTGATACGATTTTTATTTCTGTACAATCTACTTTTATGTTTTTTTTAAATGTTATAGCTGTTAAATAAACATGCTTATTTAACTTTGTGTTTTACTTACTGGCCATAATTTTCCTATAGTCGTTAAAATATATATATATATATATTTCGGTCCATGAAAATTGAAGCGAAATGCTAATCGTTTGATTGTATTTTCGTATTTGAATTCATTTAAGTTTGGCTTATTAAGTTAAGCCAAATTAATGAGTCCAGTGAGTTCACCTTGTGCTTAAAATAGCTTTACAGTCTAGGGTTTTGGTGTTTAGAAGAATCGACTGGATTTGAGGAAATACGTAGCATACCGCATATCTAATACTCATATGGCATATACGAGTACATATACAGCTTTCATAAACACATGTTTTGGGTATTATGCTGATTGACTTCTTACTTGCAACTTATATAATATTTAATAGATATATGTAAAACATACTTCAATAATTATAACATGCCAACTCAGAGGAGTACATATTCGAAAATGTGAACTGTGGAAACAAATTTAAATAATTAATGCTTAAAAATAGCACTTTTTTTAGTAGTAAGTATTTTATTTTTTTATTTTATTTTAATTTTGCACCACAACGGGCCGGGAGGCCCAATTACAGTGGTTAATCACATCACAGAACACCCAGGATTGAGAAAAATCTTATTTAATATTTGTGTTCTACCGGGAATCGAACCCGGAACCTTCCGTATGTGAGTCAAGGGTCTTGACCGCTACACCACGGAGGCTGCCTGGCCGGAGGCGTATACCTAGGTATATGCAATTATTTGAAATTAACAAGACAAACACCTTTAATTAATGGTGTTCGTAAAAACCATATTAGTTCAGTAAGTGGCGAAAGGCTGAAAAATTTACCTGGCTACCTTTTAAAGGTACATTAGATACGAGTACTTTAGGCGTCCTGAGACAGACAAGTGAAAGAGAAAAACCTGTTGGGAAATGTGTTTCCTTTTTAATCCGAGGCATTGTTTGCCGATCCATAACCATCGCCAAGCAACAGGCGGAGTGTAGCGCAGTTGTCTTTAGTTAGCAATATAGCAACGAGCCACTTTTAGCTATGCATATAACGCAGTTGCTAACCGTCTGCTGCCACTCACTAAAATCAATAGCCCCATAATATATAGAAGCGCAGTGAGCTATGGATAGATAGTACCTGCATATTATATTATATACTACCTACTTTATATAGTGGGATGGTGCATTCTGCACTAACGGCAACTCGTTTTGCGATTACCCCTTTTTACGAACCGACACATTATCGAAGAAAATTGATTTAAAATAATCTGCATTTAAATCAAAAGTGAAAGATCGGCGTAATCATGCAAATTGTTATCCTTTTTTGAGAAGAATCGGAAAGAACCCTTTTTTTAAACTCGTTTCGGTATCATTGTATCTATTACTGACTTATATTTAGTTTCCTTGTGTGAATTTACAGGCAAAAAAGAAGGTGCAATATGAGAAGATGCTTTAAATTATAATTTTTAGTAAGGTATCCAAAATAAAACTCTTTCATTCAATTTGATTCCACTTTTTTTTATTTTTGTGACGCGTATCGTCTTGCTCAAACCAACAGTGGTACGTGAAAACCAGCACAGACAGAACTTTCTAAAGAGTTTAATAATGTCCTGACAAGACGAAACGCGTCACATATAATTTTAAAAAATAAAGGTAGAATTCAACCAGATAAAAGTGTTTTATTTTTAATATCTCATGAAATTTTAATATGGAATTCTACCAATTATCTGCATACACAATAAATATACTATAAATTATATTTGCAAAACCGAGTTCAGTGACTTTTCAACGCCCAATACTTGATACTAACATAATACTGTCAACATTTCTTATATCAAATATCTATCTCAAGACTTATTTCTGATTTTCACGTGGAGGATTTCAGAATTGTAATTATTTTAGATTGGAGGTACGCTTCAACGATTATTCAATCAGCTAATGAAATGGAATAATAATTAGCTGGTCTATTGAGATTATCAATTGATTTGTATTAAAATCAGAGAATCAATACTTCTGTACAATAACATATCGCACCTTTAGAACGAAAACGACTTAACTAAAAAAATTAACTTTTTGGGAAACTACAAAAGAATAATGTAAATGTTGACACCTTTGTATATTTTCGTCGAATCTTTCGTATTTTTCAAAGTAAGCACCAAATTTTGAGTTAAAAATTATACCAAAGGCTTTCAGCCTTGAATCTATGAAATAAAAGCGAAATAAAAATAATTTTTTATAAGTTTAAACAAGACATTTATTTAAAGAGTCATTATTAGATTGAAAAAAAAAACCATCAAACAAATGCATTTGATAAATAAGATAATGACGTAAATTTTATTAGGTCAGATCAGGTCACCTAACACATTTGAAAACATTTGACAAACACAAATGACATAAACTTAAATAAGTCACTTAGATAATTGGCGAGTCGGAACGAAACAATCGCAAATCCAAATTGGTCGTTTTAGTATTTTTTTTAATAAAGTAAAGTTGCCATTTGTATAGGAATAAAATTGACTCAACCGGCTTTCGGTGACTTTATGTTGGTCTGCGTTGCGTCCTTCACACAGCAATATAAATAGAACACTAGTAGCGTCGCATCCGTACCGACACGGAGCCTAAATTCTCTGTTTAACAGAGAGACCGATGCAACGGTTTTGTTCTATTCCCACCCGAATATTGCATTTTTTAAATGCAGAAAGATGGATAGCGTTCATTGAAGTCGTTTTATGATCTCAACTCATTTGAAGGTTTTTTTGAGTTAAGTCGTTTCCGTCCTAAAGGTGCGATTTAATTACCAAGGAATAATAATTAGCTGGTCTATTGAGATTATCAGTGAATTTGTATTAAACTCGTAGAATCATAGCGGGGCATCACGTTATGCAATTTTAGAACATCAATACTTATATCATCAATACAATAACATACTATCGGCTCTAGAATGGCGGTGATCGCACTATTCAGGCTCCATTTGTGTTAGTGACTGCATATTTAGATAAACTGTTTCCACACTATTACACTTATCGACACAAACCCAAATATCATGTAGATTATATTAGGTACATTTGTGTTTGAATTCAATGGGCACTCTGTTCATTCAGTGATTTATGGATCTGTGTAATAATATTAAGTAACTCTGATTTTTATGTATTTTTAAAAATTTAATAAAAGTATTTAGGTATAGGTATTTTACACCTACATTCTACCTATTACATTAAAGAAAGTCAATATGTGTTGTAAATAAAAATTAAGTGTTTCATATATATTTAAGACATTTTTTTGAAATTCCTCATATTTCATGTAAATCAATTGATTCAGTATTTTATTTCCCCCTTTTCGAGTAAACAGTGGGTAAGTACGCAATTATGAATATGTATTGTTATTCCTATTTACGGGAGTTATTCCTCTTTGTAATTTGTTAGGTCATCAATACCTAAAGGTAATCAGTTTATACATCGATGTTTGTAGATATTTCTTGATAAAACTCCATAGTTAATGATTTAGATAAAATTATTAAATATACTTCTTGGTTTAGTTTCGCTATTATTTATTTTGACCAACGAGCGCTTTCGTCTAAGAAGGCATCTTCGGGACTGGTGAATTGTTGACAACATTTTGAACTTTTATAATAATTGTTACAAGGTTTGGATATAAGAAGGTCACAACAGTATTTTATTAAGAGATAGACAGCATAAATATGTTTAAAACTGGTTTGCAAAAACATTAAGATTTAAGGGGATTAAGTCCAAGTAATTTTCATAATTCTTATTATTTAAAAGGTAAGGAAAAAACATGACGGTAGAAGTAACAGAGTGGGAAATACACTTTTCAGCAGATTAACGTAGCACAATACCTTGCTTTTATGATAGGGAAGTTTACATATTTTAAGGAACATACATAAATATTGTATTTTTGTTTTCGAACTGAAACAATAACTATTTTGATAATATTTTTTTTTGATTATATTATTTCTCTTTGAAGTATTATAAAAGTTCAAAATGTTGTAAACAATTCACCAGTCGTGAAGATGCCTTCTTAGGCGAAAGCGCTCGTTGGTCAACATCAAATAAAAATGAAAGTAAACCAAGAAGTTTTTTGAAAATTTTATTTGTAATTTTATCTAAATCAGTAATCAGTTTAGTTTGAGCTAGGCCCAGATAATGCCAAAGGAATGCGGAAAGCTTTGCATTGCAAATATGCTTGCAAGTACGAGGCTTATGTTTTGATTTTCGCCTTCAATAATGTGTTCAATGCACAAATATTATTCTGGTATCAATAATACCGCGGCCTAAAACTCGACAACTTTATTACAAATAACCAATAACGAGTGAGACCAATGATCGTGGCGCGTGTTATGTTAGTTTTTTAAAAAAGGTTTACATAATGTACTTGTGCATATAAGAAATATAAATATGTTATAGATTTCTCTATTGTACGATGTTTCTCACAACATTAAATTTAGGTAAAACAAATTATTTCTGAAACACTCTAATACCGGCACCGCGAAAAAACATGCAATAGTATGGGAGAAAAATTGAATAGCTTGAAAGGCTATGAGGCTACATTTTACTAAAATTATTTTAAAGAAAACAAATACTTTGAATTTTACTAAGCATCTGTAAAACTTTAAATACTAGAATGGTGAGGGTCGATTTGTAAAAAAAAAAAAACATTTAACCATCGTAATGTTTTTGTGATGTTGCATAAAACAATGCAGTAAAACAAATATATTGATAAAATTGAAAGTGCCGTTTTGAATATAAGTACATTCAAACCATTTTAGATTTGGATTTGACTTATTACAAAATTACAAAAATGATCAAGATACGCCGCAATTAGTGTACCAATACAGTGCCCTATGCAACATTAGGTGCGGAAAGAGAATGATGATGTGGGAGAAAATCCACCTCCACCCGCATCTGTTGAGCCCCGGATAGGGTTACCACATTTTGCTACAGTCTTGTCGGGACGTTCTGGGATGTTATAACAAATAGGGCAATTTTATAACTGTACTACTACTACCATCACGCCATTTCCCCGTAAGGGTAGGCAGAGAGAATGAACCGCCATACACATCTATCCTGGCATATATTCCTAGCTTCTTCCACATTCATACATATTGTCATACATGCCCTTCGATTCTGTCTGCTTTTGACATGACCAGACTTAAGACTTTGGTTTATCTGAATTTATAGAAATGTTATATACGTATCTAAAATAAATATTTTTCTTACATTTTTGGTTGTTTCTGTAAGAAGTACTCGCTGTCCGTACTTTTATGATTTTACTTTGAGCAGTTTTTTTGTCCTTTTATGTATATGTAGAACTCCGTGCAAGTCGTCTAAAAATTAACCTAATACTGCAATACTGATTCTATAGTCCCTGGCAGCAGACAAAAGGGAAATATCACCTTTTTTAAAAAATACTGTCCAGTAAAAAAAATACATTTTTGTTACTTATTAGTAGCATAAAAAATATGTTTAAATTTGTAATTTTAAATTCCCGCAAAAACGGTCATTCCATTTGCTACGCCCCTTATGCGTCTCGATTCGTGTTTATTTGTTTCTGACCATTCAAATTTGTTTAGAACATTGTCATGAATTTTGAGGTCACAACTATCAAAGCCAAACATGTCGCGTTTTTAGTGACGTATTGTTTAATTTTTTTTTAATATTTAAATATGAAAACATTTCTTCACAATATCCATATTGATTTTGAAAATACAATTAATTATTCAATATTCATTTCACATATATTTTTATCGGTATTCGTAGTATGCTATATTTCCCTATTACTTACATTTTACATCAGTCCTCTGCGCTGGGCCGACATCAATGATATTTAAGCTTTCATATTGATCCAAAAAAACGTATTATTTATAAAATATTATTGTAGCATTATCTTTATTTTTCATTATTACCTAGCTAAATACTAGTCACTTTATGTTTATGTTAAATTATTCTCAATTTTCATTTGCTATATTTATATTTAGAACATTAGGTTTTCTCACTTTAATTGTTATCTTTTATTTGTCATCTTAGATTTGTATGTTTCTTTTTTACTTTTTTGCGGATAAAAATTTTTTTTTTCACCAATTTGTTTAGTTTAATTATTTAGTTGAATTTTATAGTTATATTTCATATTATATATTACATAGTGAATTGTTCACTGCTGTGATTATTTCTGTAAAACTTTTTATTGTAAAAGGTTCTTTGAACCGTTGATCTATAAATAAATAAATTACTTTTCTCATTGTGGTGTTGAGTACGAATTTAAAAAATAAGTACTTTCATAATTTCAACAATTATTATTGACAAAAATGAATACTTTTATTTCCACTTATCAACTTCCATTACGTCGAGGCAAGTTCAGCCTCTTAGAAGTTCTTTAGATAAATAAATTGCTGAAAGCATTTGCCACCTAATCTACTCGTTTGTGGTCAGTACGGCCGTGGAAGATTTGTTTAGGTTACAGCGTTGCTGTGCTGTGTAAGTTAAAATCGAGATATTATCGGTTTCATCGGGACGTCGCATCGGAACAGAGGTCTCAAAAACGATGGTAGTCCCGATAAATCGGAACGGGTGGTAACCTTATTTCCAGGGATTTGTCAGCCACGCTATTTCAAATAATTTATAATTTTTTTTATTAAAGTGATTTTATTCCAAATAAAGATCAGAATGAGCATGTAATCAATACTACCTTAGTCTCCCTCAATGCCTACGTTCCTTTTTTTCTCACTTATTTAATTTAGAATAACACGTAGTGTCCAAACAAAAATTACAAGTTATCTAGTAACCACACCTAAAAATCAGTGGGTATAGTTACACAGCATCCAGGTACTTGACACAAAAAGCCGTAACTGGGTTAATGCATCTTGGTGAAGGGGTGTAATCGATATTGCGCAATGCCAGGGGGTGTCCGGCGGGGGAGAGGCGGGAGGCGTGCTGCACGCAGGCTGGACATTGGACACTGGTCCTTATACCATACCTTGTCAATACTTTGTCAATTACTACAAGTGCATTCGAATACGATGTTGGGAAATAATTTTAAAATACCTATGCATACAATTGATGAACAACTCATTTAAAAACATAGTTTTTGATGGAATGTTCATCTAGTTCATTACATACCTAATATAATAAATAATAATAAATAAATAAAATACCTATGCATATTATTTTTTATCAAACAAAGACAATTCAAACAAATTAACAGTATTACAAATGTAAAGATCCGTACATTATGTAAGGCTGAGATAATCATTATCGACAAAATCAAGATAGGAGCTCTGCGCAGGTTTGGACATATAGAGCTAATGGACAGCGAAAGAATGGTTAAGAATATTTACAAGGCGAATGTTGATGGATGCAGAAATAGAGAAAGACCGAGAAAGACATGGCATTACCAAACCCAACAAATACTTGGAGATGGACATGCCAAAAGTCGATGTATGAATGTCGAGGAAGCGAGATCTGTTTGCAAAGATAGAGTGATGTGGCGTCAATTTTTCTCTGCCTACCGTTACGGAGAAATGGCGTGATTGTTTGACAAAAGAAAGCTCTAAGAATTATTTGGCAAAAGAAATTGTCGATGTTTAAAAAAAAAGTCGATGTTTAACGGATTACAAATACTTGCATATTTATAGGCAAATAATATTTTAAAATACGTTATAATGATATTTGAGTATAAAATTGTTAATTCCAAATAAACACAGAATTTTAGAAAAAAAAATTAAGTCAACTTGAATATAATCAGGATACTAGAGAATGAGTAAAGGTCATTTAGAAATGAGGTGAAGTTCCATAATTCAATTTTGAATAGGGGGGTAAAAAACGTTTATGATGAAAAAAAAACCAAACAAAATGGCGTGTTGAATAATTTTATTTTAAAATTATATAGTGTAGGAATATAATTTTATTAATGAAACACAAATAAAAAAAATGTGTGCATAATTTCGAGATTGAAATAAAATAGTAACGAACAGACATTTATTTATTTAACACTTTATATACATATAAGGGCGGGAATATTGCCTTAAGGCAATTTCTTCCTACCTACCCAAACCGTTATGCTTGCAGACTGGCTGGATTTCCTCCCTAGAGAGTTGTTCATTTTTTAATTTATTTCAACAAAGAGGGAAAACATTTTTGAGAAGGGAATATGGAAGTCTAGGCATTTACAGGGCTTATGACCTGTCATGTGTAAAGTGGCCACTTAAACCAGCCAATGATAGGTCATAAGCTCTAGACTTCCATATTCACTTCTCAAAAATGTTTTCCCTCTGTTGAAATAAATTGAAATATGAACAACTCCCTAGGGAGGAAATCCAGCCAGTCTGCAAGCATTTGGACATAATCAAACATTGTTATTTTATTACACTCAAATATTTCATAATTTTGTAAAACTGATCGTATAGTTGTCTAGATATTGATATTCAAATGCAGTGCCCTATGCACCACTAGATGCGGATAGGGAAATTATGATAGTTATGAGATCAGAATTAACCATTTATACTTTTATGTGAATATTAAGTTTTTGATTTTTAAAATATTCGTAATTATTATTTGTAAAGATTTGCGTGTTCTTTAGTTCCTTTTTTGTAGTATTTTCTTAAATTATTTGCTTACTAGTTACTTATAAAAAAAACGTTTTTGTTATGTATCTGAACATTTCAATTTCTGAGCCATTTTTTTTAACATGCTCAGGCGGTCCAATTACAGCACAGAATACCCAGCCTTGAGAAATATATTTTTTTCTTAATTTTCGAGTTCTTATCGGGAATCGAAAACCTTCCGTGCGTGAGTCAGGCGTCCTAACCACTACACCGCGGAGGCCGCGTTTTAAACAACAAGTTCTTAATAAGTCTCTGTTGGGAAATGGAGTCGTGGTAGAGTAGGGTTCGACCCTTAGACCTCTGATCCGTAAGTCCACGACACTAACCATAGGGCCGCAACATAAGATGCCATTTGAAATCAAATCTGCATAATTATATTTCGTAAACTAACGATAGAACCAAATACACTCGAGACACATTATATTTCCTTTTAAAATGTATAATATTACAGAGATGTTTCCATTTGTTTTCCCCACTACCGCTGTACCGCTTCCTTCCCATGACTTATATATCCATCACCCTTATTTTTAAGACCTCGACTTCTGAGTGCTTCTACATGAGATTGTCTCCAATCCGAGAGTGCTCTACTTTTATTTCGTGTCTTTTTCCGAAATCAAATTTGTTCGTGTGGAAGAAAATGTATCGGAAAAAGTGATTTTGGCAACATCGATCGGAGCTAAATTTAATTTTGGAATCATCGATCATACACTGTAGCCATAATATTAATATCATGTGGAGGAAGAGGCGTCGGCGTCCGCCGGCGTCACACTGCCAACTGCCACCACCTTTGCAAAGTTTTATTATATTATAATACGAGTTGATTCTGTACTGAAGTGGAACGAAATCCAGAAAATAATGATCACGTTTCTTTCAACAACTTTTTCCGTATTTTCTGTAGGCCGGGTGAGTAAATATAGGCCATATTAATGGAAAATTAATGTAATGAAATGAGCATTTTAATTGGAAAGTTCAGCGGTTATTTTTTATTTGTTAATAGACTATTAAATTAAGCCAAAAAAATATTAAAATATCATTTTAGAGAAGTATGATTCTAATATTTTTTTAATTTATAAAAATCATAATCATAACACTCACTTTACTTATAATGATGGTTTAGTGATCCCTAAAATTAGTAATATTTATGGCAGTAGAACATTGAATTACATTGTACCTTACATTTAATTTCTGCTGACCTTAGATTTAATAATATATGTCATAAGAAAAAAATAGAAATAGGCTTCTTTTAAATTATTGTTTTTGTATTAATATTCCAAAATTAACAAATAACCCCACTATATCTGCTGTGCTTCGCACCTTTATGACTGATCATCACACCACTGCAGTTGGTATTAAAACCACAGTTAACCATCCAAAAAAGTCGATAACTCATCAACTACAATTTTTTAGTTCGATATTTTTTTTGGTTATCGTATTTTACAATTTGTATTAATTTTCTTTCGACATCTCCAATAAAAAAATATGCTGTATTTTTTATTTAAAAAAAAGAAATGCTGTCTACTTTAAAACAGATATTTACTATATCTAGTGAGATTAGACAGTACTTAATATGTTTACTTATTTTTTTATTTAAATAAATTATGGAATAACTTATATTTACATATAAGTTACTTATTAAAAATACTTGGTGCACTTCCACTTATTTGTTTGACCAATAAGCGCTTTCACCCTCTAATGGGCATTTTCAGACTGGTGAATATTATACAGTGTAAGGATAATTTCTATAAAACTAAATATTATCTTGAGTCTTATGTAACAGTGGCATGGTGAGGTTTTTGTATTTATTAAGTTTATGTCTTAGTTTTTATTCATGTGTACTTTTACAATTAAATAATAAATAAAAAATATATCGTATTATCAACGCTATGATTTTTCAAAGTTTTGCATTTTTGATATTCCTTCGTGTGTGACGTCTCAAGTTCTCTTCCCCATCTCCTTGATAAGTTCTGCCGATTCGTCAGTTGGGATACCGTAAACCGGAATCCTATCACAACTCTCCTATCGTTGGTTGATTCAGAAGAACAAGTGACGTCATGCAAAGTAGTTCTTTTTTATTGAAATAATTTTTTTTTCATGCATTTTTAAGTAACTTCACTGTACAATTTACTGCTCTAATTTTTACCGCGTGTAAGAATATATTTTTTGTATCCAATTTCCAGCTCATTAAACGGGGGTTCCGAGTTTGATTTCCGATGAGATCATAATAATGAATGCTATTTTTCTTTATTGTATTGCAATAGGGTCTTTTTGCCTATTGTGCCCATGTAATTCAAAAGTTTTTAATTGGCCAACATAAAAAGTAAACGTTTTAAATTCGTCATTTGTAGAAATGATACGTTAGTGCATTAAATAATGATTAAAAAACTGAACAACGGAAAATAAATCACAATTATTTTTTATTGCAGTTAATCTACAAATCCCCTTTATTCGCGAATATATTATGTAGGTACACATTTCAATTAAATTTTTCATTTAACAATTTAAGGATAATAACAATTACTCTCCATTCAAATAAAATTATAACCAAAATAGATGAATTTTATAATTTAGAATCTTTCAAGATAGGTCAGTTTGATACAGCATTTTGTTTCTTTCTCAGCCTGTTTTCTGTTTACTCCTGGGGCCCGTATTACAATGAAAAGTAAACAGTTACCATTCATTTTATCTACAAAGTAAAATTAAGTGTTCTGTATGAATAAAATAATATGTGAACAATTTTTTTTCATAAACATGTTTAGTTTCAGGTAACCGACGAAGATAATTATTTTTTCATACAATTATACATGTTTTGGTACGTCAATTTTGATTTTGCTTTCTAGACAGTCGAAGGTAACTCTGTCAACTTCATATTGAAATCGGGACCCTGGACAAAGTCCTCCATTCCCCATTTGCCTTATTTAAAATTGAACGTTGTTATTCAAAAAGCAGCCAGCCATAAAAAGTTAAATTTAGATAATTATACTTTTGTGAAAAGGGTGAATAATCAAATTTACACAATAGTTGGATTGTGTTTTACTTTGACAAAAGATAAATAATGCAAAGAGTCGTTTTTCATCATACAAAGAGTAATTTAATTATATATTTCACCAGTTCTAATGATTTTTAAAGTCCGGCTGACCACACAACCTAAGATGTGCATTTCGCAGAAAGCAGCTAGCCCTAGTAAAACTCTGATGTATTTTGTGTCATTATGTATTGAACATATTTTTTTTATATCAGGGCAATTAATTGTAAAGAAGCACTTAATTAATTAGTTTAAAAACGTTTAAAATAATTTAATTATACGTTAATGGAATTTTGGTTCTTTTTTAAAGTTTGCCTGACAACGCAACCTAAAATATGCATTTTGCTGAAAACAGCCTGATCTAATATTGAATGATATCTCATTTAAACTTTGAATGTATAAGGTGACATTCTGTATTAAAATACATTTTGTAATTACATTTTTTTTTAAATTATTGAATTTATAAAATTAAAATACTTCTGTATTTATTCACTTTAATTTATTTAAGAGAACTAGATTTCTGGACACATTAATCTTCCCATCAGCATCTCTACCATAAAAAATTTCAAGTGCTGTTATTGTTTTCTGCAAATTGAGAAATGCCGTTTTCAGAAGGTGATTATTACAGTTTTTTTTGTATAAAAGCGGCCTGGTTGTTTTTAGGAAAACATAAAATTGACCTTACTGCACCCGATAATACTAATGTATTTTTTTTATTGAAGGCTGGCTGCTTTCTGCATAACTACGTTCAATTTATGAACAAAATATTTTGAATTATATGTTCATGTCCTTAAACAAAAATATAGGCAAAATTGCGTTTAGAAAAATATCAATTTACAATCCATCCCAAGAATGATGTTTCGAAAAATCTGTGCAAGAATAAGTGGTAACATTTATAAATGCGCTCAAAATTCCAAAAATATTATTATAAATTCGTGAAATTTTCCGTGTACACGGGTTATTCCAATGAATTCTTATACAAATAATGGAAAGGTTTCTATCCGCTTTGTCTTCATAACATTTCACATTCACCTATAACTTCAAAGATGGTCAGAGTTTTTTTGTCTTGTATTGTGTAGCCCCAATTAAAAAACCTCTTGAACGTTTCCGCTCGCGACCCCCGACCTTTTTAAACCCGAGAAGTTCTGTTTTAACAGCGACTCATCTGCCACTGTTTGTTCAGAGCGCGACCCGAGACCCGACCCACACGACCCCTGATTCTCAACTTTGAATAATACGTCATTCGGGAAAGTACGGAAACGAGGCGACCGACCCATGGGAGTTAATTATCGTGTATATTGTTCGGACAATTTTATTTGAGTTGTAAAGTTTGTGAAAGCCATTTATAACGAATTCCCTTTGAATGATTATTATCGTTTTTTTCCGTCATAATGGGTAATTTATAGCACTCTAAAATATAATAACAGAACGCCCAACACTTATTATTTTATGTAAAATATTTTTTTTGTCAATTATCGTGAAAATAGTTTTCATTTTCTCTAATAATAAAATCTTTGTACAAAAACTTATATTTAACTATCCGACGTATAATAAATAGACATATTATTTATATATTATTGTCATCAAAAACATTTTTCACTTTGTGGTATGACATTTTACACTTATTTGTTTATAAATTTGTATAAACCACTTAATTTTTTTAATTACACTTCGACCGGTTTCGAGGTTACTACCTCATCGTCAGGAATTTAACTAACTTATAATTAGACGCGTTGCTATTTATATAATAAAATATTGTATGAAAGAGACAGAAAATTAAAAGAAAGAGAGAGAAAGAAAATAAAATAAATCATAGCGGGAATAGTTTTAAAAGAGGACTCGAAGTTAAATTTAATTAATTATTTATTATTTGAAGTTTTTGATTAATGGCTTTACTAATTTCTAATCGTTCTAAATTATCTAAACGAAAACCATTTTTATTGATATGCAAAATTTCTACACACGTTTCTTGATTAAATTCTTGAAAAGTGGTTTATACAAATTTATAAACAAATAAATATTATTTATATACAAGCTACATCTAATATTGCGATGCCCTGAACAATTTTTAAAAAATAGGTTGCAAATTACAGTACACATTCACCTACATTAAAGTATTATATTGATTTATTTCAACGACAATAATGATATTATTGGGTTTATTGCAACATAGAGGGAAAACATTTTTATTTATTTATTCAATCAAAATTACACTAGTTTAAATATTAATGAGATTATTAAGGCTTTTTAGGCTATGCTCGTGTCAAGCCACAATGAGTGACAATAAAAATACATGGTAAAATTAATTAGATTAAATTATAATGACATGTGATGCAATAGAATAACAATCTAGAAAAAAAAGTAAAAATAATATAATTCCAAGGATAATGCAAAAAAGATAATCAGAAATATTTTTTTAAATATAAATTATACAAATTAAGAATCACACATAATTAAATATACAAAATAATGGTACCATTAATATCAACAAATATATTAGTATTAAAAAAACAAAATAAGAGTATCATTGAAATCAACAGAAAATAATATATATATATATATATATATATATATATATATATATATATATAAAAACATAATTGAAATGATAATTGAGATATGTTTTCTAGAAACTCACTCAATACTACAATAAGAAATAGGAGCAATAAATCATATGCATTTGGCATTATTTGAATAGTACGTACTAAATTAAATAATACAAAAATACATAGTGAAAAAACATAAAAATATCAAGGTATATAAAAAGAAAATAAAAGTAAAAGTAAGGAGAGCAGATTTGTAAATTTTTGCTAAATGCTAATCTCAAACTTTAAAAATATTGACAACCTCGTCCTTATGTATTTTTATCCCTTTTATAAAGGGAATATAGAAGGAATTTTGCTATCCAATTTTGAACAAATAATGAGTAGTAATGATTTAAATTCCCATAACTACTTTACTATCCTGATGTACATATTAATTTTAATTTGTAAAAATAAAATTGCCGTTTTGAGAATCTTAGAGTTAGCGGGTTTAGCTCACCGTTTGCTCTGTCGTCTATGGTAGGCAGCACTGTAGTGGGTGCAGTGTGCAGTAGAGGATAGAGTACCTTTAACATTTAGTTGGTAGCTATTCCTTTCTCACCCTCATCCCTCTTCCTGTACCGGGCCATGTGGGTATGTGGGTGGCGGTTCTCAGTTCTCCAACTCTAGACCTTACAATTTTCTCAAGATACACCGACACTGCGGAGCATAGAAACAAGGTCGACATCCTCCATTACATGCAGTTGTTTACGTGAACTTAATTACCCTCTTTGTAAAAATATACTCTACGGGTGGTTGAGTTTAATAAGTTTTAGGCCAAATAGACGGGTAGAGAATGGAGAGTGGAGAGTACATACTTCGTCTTATAGCTGCAAAGATCACGACATAGTTATAGCATATTATTTTAATCAAAAATAACATTTGAAGCACTAACTTTGTGATTTTCATTTAACATGTTATTTTATCTGTTTGCATTGATGTTCGTAATGTTATGCTTAGAGTAATAATGCCCGTGTTAGTAAGATATCGCCGCTTAAATTCAAAAGGGCCACAACTCGACTTTTGTCAGTAGAGCCAATCATTTAGTTTTTTCATGTTTTTAATATCATCAGATACCTTTTTTAAAGCTGTACTCGTGCTAACTATTGCACAAAATGCCGAAAGAGCTGTTGTGCGTTTTGGGTAATTTATATTACAAAATCCTTAGTCTTTTTCTCGTAAAAAAATATGTCCGATTTAAATCTAATTTTTGTAATAAAATGGAATTTCGGTGTTTTCGATTTGCGGCCCTTTTGCATTTAAGCAGCGATATTATGAAAATGTTTGTATTATTTAAATTTTAAAACTGACATAAGGCTTACCATATTTAATTTTAATAGTAGAAGTATAAACAAAGGCAAATCAGTTTAATATTTCTGAACATAATTAATTAGAGATAGAACGATATTAACTAGTTAAAAAAATAATAATGAACGAACTTATAGACACAGAATTATATATGATTAAAAACAGTAGTAGACATTCACATTTACATGATACATATAAGATTGGCTGGAACATAGGTAATAGGTACTATATACAAAGTTCTAAAACAAGGCAAGGACAAGCGAGATTTATAGTAGCATCATCATCATCATTCCATGTCCGCTCCCTAGTTGGGGAATATGATATCCACAAAGAACATCTATGCATCTTTATCGGCTGCCAACACCTTCGCGTCCTTCCAAGTCAGGTTTTCGTCCTAGTATAATGCACTTAAAAACTGTCAAACGATTTACCCGTGGAAATAAAAAACCAGAGTTCACTTTTGCCCTCGGAGCTAAACAACATCAAATAAGTAAAAACAATGAGGATGTACAGTGGTTTAAAAAAAATAGGTATTGTTAATGGACTATCTAACCAAGCACTTGTGGCGTTTTAAAAATGCAATGCTCTAATTTTTACCGCGTGTAAGAAAACATTTTTATATCCAATTTCCAGTAGCACTGATCTTCTTCATTAGTGAGTAATGTAGGTATTATAATTACAGATTGTAAAAATAATATTATTTTATATTTTAAAAAAAATGTTTTATTGTCTATTTATCGTTTTTGGGTTTATCTGACGATCTTAGAATTTTAATTTCGTTCATATATTTTTTTATTTTACATTATTTCGTCAGCTTTCTGGCACAAGTTGGTAACTGCATTTTACTAGTTGTGAGATATTGCACTTTTAAAGTTAAAAACTCATCCTAAATCAACAATTCAAATAAAACTGCAAGCTGATATTATTAAAAACAAAAATTGCATTTGTAAAATACGAAATATTTTTATTTACTTTTTAAATAAAGATTGTTTGATGCCATTTATGAAGACATCTCATTTTTCTAAAACTTGTAGTTACCAACTCGATCTAGAAACCAGACAATATTTTCCGAATTATGAATTATTATTAATTATTGTTAACTGTCCCAACACTGAGACTCGAATGTGTTAGTGTTTTTAGTGTCTAGTTACTAATTTATTAATTTCAGGTGATTTTATCTTGCGATAAATCGAATAGGTACACAATTTTATATAGTCTCCATTCTCCGTGAACCTTAGAGTAATAACACGCCACTAGCTAGAGTCGCCTATACGGATAAAAACCAGTATAAGTTAATAAACTACGATGTCAGCTACAGATCACAGCGATACAACGGGCCGTTGGTACTCGTGTCGAGAATTGCAAGCGCAAACCGAAGCCATCCATTACGGGTTTGTTGTTAAACAATAAACCAAAACAAAATTCAAAACTCCTTTGTTCCATGCAATAGAGCTAAAGGTCTCTAGTGAATTCTCTAGACAATGAGACTCTGAGCCACGAACAATGTAGGCGCAATATGTATAGATGCCTGAATTTTCTCAGCTGAATTATGTATCCGTCTGAGAGGCAATTTCGATTTCATCACCTTAATTATTTGAATAGAGACGATGATAGCTTCAAATTATCTTCTTCCTGGGGTCGATGTAATCCGAACTACTAATATTCTAGTCTGAGAGATAAAGGATGAAGTCTAGTAAAGTTGTAGTGCAGCTTTTGACGGTTTTTTATGTTGATGGACTCGTCTATTGAAGTATTACTTTTATCCTCACGTTTATATTGTAAAATACTTAAAGCGTATTTTGGTAAAAACTTAAGTTAATAACTATGAACAGAAACTTCCGTTCATTATCTGTTCCAGATGCTGTAACCGAGAATTAACGTTAAAACTTACTACAAATAGGTACAGACTCTTCACATCCACGGAAATTTGTTCAAAATGTGTTCCGACTTAATATAAACCCGACTGACATATTTACGGGCTGTGTATATTATAAGAGTATACATACAAAAATACTTACCAAACACCAAAATATTTTTCCATAACTACTACCAAGTACTAGATACTTACACGAACCGGACGGTATCCATATCATACAAAGTTTCTTTATTGTAGAAACGTTTGGTGATTCGGAATTTATAGCTTCCAATAAACGCATTTTGTTGATTTATGTTCGCTTAACAGAAAATAAAATTCTATCGTAGATAAAACAATTCTCGTAATTGGGACCCCTGTATCGTGTTTAGAATATGAAACGCCGTGAAGTGGACCCTTAGCCCTCGACTCGGACCACGGGGGCGGAGGCGGGGGTCAGACGACAAAGGACCACAACATTTTATTATACATAGCTAGTAGGTAGTCGTTGCGAGTTGTACTTCGAGTGACGAGCTCTACTGTGCACCAGGGTAATAATATTATATTTATGTATACAGAAGCCAACAGCAACATGCTTGCATTGAATTGGTACCAGACAACTGAATAGATTTGTCAATTAATCTTTGATGTGGCCGATATGACTATTTGCCTTCGCATTGACTCACGTTCGATGCGAAGAATACAGAATACTTCATCTGCGGCGGTCACAATAGCGTTTCGAATCGTCCATTTCATTGTTAACTTGTTTACGGTATTCATTGGTTGTTTAGTGTATTACTATAACCCGCGTGTCACAAACCATTCCGAAATGAGTAACAATAGTACTTTATAACCCCTAATTAAACCTAAACATCGTTTGTAATACGCCATTTTCAATAGTAAAAATTAGCGACACACCGCCATTCTACATCGTATTGTACAGTTCTTTTGAAGAGACAATGTTAATTTATTATGTTTAATTTTTGTTTCAGATAATCCGTCGTATTTCGCGGTACCTAAAAACGAGCTTTATATTCAGCCCAATTCGAATCCATTTAGACACCGAGAAATTAGAATGGGCGCCAATAAACTTAGCGAACATATTATTAACGCCAATAATAATATCGTCAAACCGAGAACTCTCAGTTTGGGAGAACCTCCGAGTACTCAGAGATCTGACTTTCCGCAAAGTCCCAAGAGTCCGTCCAGTAGCGCCTATCTAATCCCGAACGGGGGGATGCCTTCTCCGAGAGTCGACAGCCACAAAAGAAGTTTCCGGTCCCTCCTGAGGTCACTGTCTGCCAACGGCTCCTCCAACGAAGCGCAGGCCATCCTGCAGGGGGAGCCGAGACCGGCGGACATCGCCCCTCCCAACCACTCGGACCCGTTCTGCACGAGGAGCAGCAGGCGCTTCACTCACAGCAGAAACACCTCCCTGAGATCGTGCGCCGAGATCGGCGGCGACCAAGCCCTGATGAAGAGGAGAGTGCAGGATTTGGGAAGCCCCGACGATGTGTTTCACACGATGCCACTTCCGGGATCCAGTCGTAGGAGGCACTCCATCGGTGCTTATCTCTCGAGAGAAAGGAAATCTTCTAAGACTGTATTGAAGGTATTTAAAAATTATTTTCAAGGTTAATAAAATCGTGACTTATCAACTCAATGGGCATCGCTTCACTAATTTTTTTTTATTGTGTACCAGTTTTCACCGGGGTAAAAGTAAAGTGTCAATAATTTTTTATTGCATTTTAAAAATAAACTAAGAACATTTAACACTTATCAGATAGTGGCTTACCTTTTCGTTAACATTCTCAAAGCACCCTCTTGTTTCCCATCCATAATTTCTCTTTCTTTACTAACTCATAACAGTCCATGCGGCTCAACTATGGAATAATCATCTTTCTTCCCTATCAAAGAAAACAAACAAACAAACCATCACGCCACTCTCCTGTAAGGGTAAGTAGATGGGATAAAACGCCATATCACTCTGTATTTCCATACAGATCTCGCTACCTCTACATCGACACAGCTTCTCATGCACGCGAGCCGATTCTTCTGGCATTTGACATGTCCGTCTTCAAGTATTTATTTGACTTGGTTATGGCATGTCTTTCTCAATCTTCCTCGTTTTCTGCATCGTTCAGCATTCGCATCGTAAACCATTTTGGCGGTTCATTCGCTACCCGTTCCATTTACATGTCAAAACCAATGCAACACTGATTTCTTGATTTTGTCCAAAATGTTTGTCTCGGCCTTTCATACCGAACGGATTTTAACATATTTCCGCTCCTATGTCCTATCTCTTTCTTAAACACTCATCTCTTCCTTCATTTGTATTCCCTTTATCTTATGATATGGGGTTCGATATTAGTTTATTTATATACACATATTGTTAATTCTATTTTAGTATCTGTCTTTTTTTGTTCTAATAGAATTAATTACATTGTTCACATAATATTGAAATTTTATAAATATACCCATAACACCTTTAATCTTATTGGTTAAATGGAAGAAATTGCCATTGGACAATAAGCCATTTACACTTTAGAGTTATACGGCGACCGAAATAAAGGTTACTTCCTCATCATGAGGACTTGAACTAACTTAGAATTGGGAAATATCACTTTTTACAATTTTAAAGTAATAAGGGTCTACGAAAACCATTTTTTTTAGTAGCATATTTTTTTATTTATAATTTAAATTCCCGCAAAAACGGTCATTCCATTGGCCACGCCCCTAAAACGTCACGGTTCATGTTGATTTTGAACTTTGTAAGGTTGAACCGTTCATTTTGAACATCGTCACGAATCTTGACGTCACAATTATCAATGCCAAACGTTTTTCTTGAGACATATTTTTTATAATTTCTTTTTTTAAGTTATGTATGAAAATATTTCTCCGCAATATCCATATTGATTTTGAAAATACAATTTTTCTTAATCCATTTCTTATATTTTAATCGGTATTCGTAGTATGTGATATTTCCCTATTACTCGCGTTGGTATTTATATTATAAAATATTGTAAGAAAATAACAGAAGAATAAAAGAGGGAGAGAGAAAGAGGATAATATCAACCATGGCGGTGATTTAATTATACCTATATATATTTTTTTAAATTTAAAATTACACATTTTTCTACTAATTCGATACCACCAAAGAAAATTGACACATCTTCGCAGCATTATTTTGTACGCGTATGTCGATTGGGATACCGGTAGAAAAAAATATATACTTGTACGCAATCAGTTCACTAAATTCAGTGAACGGGCATTGGTGGTCAAAGGCCCTATGGCATGGAATGCTCTCCCAGCGAAATTGCAAACCAGTTCGAAACGCTGAGAGTGAAGTGATGTTTCGGAAAAAACTTAAAACTCACTTGTTTTCTAAATCATTTGAATAAATCCGTAATCTATAACGACAAAACAAACTATTTCACTTAAATTTACATTAAAAATTAAATGTCTATTCATAGAATCACTTTGTAAAGCGTCCTTCGGGTATTATAATATCAAAATAGCGTTATATTATTAATATTAATATGTAATTATTAATATTAATATGTAATTATTATAGTAGGTATGTAAGCATTACAAAACTTATTTTTTATTTTCATTTCCTCGATGTTTCCACGCCAACAGGTGACGTCCGTTCCCAGCGAAGTTCCCCGGGCGGAGGCCCCGCGTGTCGGCAGCCCTAGCGCTCCCGTGCGTGGCCCCCCGGGCGGACCCCGCGCCCCCGTCACCACGACGCTACACTGCCAGGAGCCCCCCCTCGCGGAGCCCGACCTGCCCCTGCCCACGCCAGCCCAAGGCGGGAACCGGAAAAGGAAACAAAGGAGCCAGAGTATCAAGGGTAAGCAAAACACAAATTACCCGATAGTTTTACCTTTTTTTTCTTTTGAAGTCTTTTACGTACCAAAACACAAATGATGATAATAAATATCGCCAGAAATACAAGTTTGCATACTAGTTACTAGGAAATAATAATAATAATTATGGATAACTTATATAGCGCCATTTTCGTAATAAAATACCTCAAGGGCGCTTTACATGGTGAGGAAAATATTACGTTTTTTTCCAATTTTATAATAAGGGTCCATGAAATACTGTCGAGTAAAAAAAACGGTTCATTGCAATGGCCACGACCCTAATACGTCACGATTCAGTTACACTTTGAACTTCGTTTGTAGCCGTTTAAATTTAAATAGAACATTGTCACGAATCTTGACATCACAATTGTCAAGGCCAAAAATGTCGAGATTTTTGTAAAGACAAAATTTTCAACAATTTCATTTTCAAAATTATGTATGAAAACATTTATCTACAATTTCTATATTGATTTTGAAATATAATGAATTTTAGCATTACTATATTATAGTGTAGAGTAGTGAGTATCCTGACGAAGAAACGGGTACGTCTTGAAAACGGTGAACATAAAAATTCGGTAAAAAAATGTTTCAATACTAATATTTACTAACATTCATTAGAATGTTTGACCACAAAGTTAATATGCATTGAAAATAAATAAGAAAATCTCCTTAACTTACAAATAATTGAAAACTACAATCTTCTGTTTGTGCATTAGGAGTAGATGCGAGTATAAATTATGCGTGTATTGAGACGGATAGATGATTTATGCACCATTCAGCTTTACGTGTCCTCCCTATGAATGTAAAATTAGTATATTGTACGCTTTATCTAAACTCTAAAATCGACGAATTTTCCTTACCATTATTCAAACCACACGAGTCATGTCGCATATTCTAAAAAGGTTAATGTTCAATCAAATTTATTACCTCCGACGGTAACGAAACGCACTGCTGAAATTTTAATGGAAATCTCCGGCTTTCAACACCCTGTTTTGATTTATATACAAAAATAATGCTACTCGTGTTTTTCTTGAACGCCATTTTTTTATTGTATTATTATTTATGATATTTGCATCTAAACCACTTTCTGCCATTTTTAAAGCTGTTTTTTATATATTCATATATATATCGGGTTGTGGTCCCGTGGCTAGTGTTGCGGACTCACAGATCAGAGGTCCGAGGTTAGAACCCCAATCTACCCCAACTTGATTTCCGTTTTCTAATAGTGAGTTATTTACAACTCATTGAAAATGGCCAGAAAAATTAAAGTATTTGGGTAAATTATAAGAACGCTGATATTTATTTTTCATTAAATTAAAAATATTTAAAAATTGATTGATTTTTGCATGGATAAATTGAATTTAAAAATAGTTACACCTATATTTTGTGAGATTTGCAGATTTAAAAAAATTAGTCTTATTACATTTGTGATAATAACAATAAACTTTTGTTTTCATAATAACTAATGCTGTTCATTTTCATTAAACGATTTTGAATCTTAATAATTTAAATAACAAATAAGCATAAAATAACAAAACATACAGTAAAAAAAATGGAACACTTAAGGTTGAACTTGCCAAAAAAAACATGTCTTTTTCAACGTGGTAGAACGTTAGTCGGTGAAATTCTGGGTAAAGAAATTTTATGTGTTATTTGTAAAAACGTTTTTTTTCCAAATATTAAATCAATGTATGAACGATAATATTTGAACAATAAATATTATCGATATTAATCAAATAGTTTTTAAAAGTAACATGAAACGATTAAACTTACCTGCGGAATTTCAATAATGACTGCATCAATAATCATTGCAACAATAACCATCCACATTAACTGTGACACAAATTTTCGCTGTCCATATAAATTAACAAAAATCAAATAATTACTCAACATTTTGACAAATAAACATTGTGAGATTATAAAGTGCTTAGTGTAAAATACGCACAAACGTTATTTCGGTGTTATGTGTAAACAATTCACATCTAAAGTCGTTTTGTGTTTATATTCTGCAAATACTTCTGTGCTAAGTGCTTGTATCTAACGAATGGTGACAATACTAAGTTATCAAAATAAAAACACTTGAATTTCAAAACATTTAATTTTTAAAAAAAAAACATTTAATTGAATGAATCGGATTTAACCTACTCAAGATTTATATTTATTGTTGAAAGGCATATTTAAAAGTCACATACTAACTAAATAAATTATACAAAACATACTATAAAAAATACTTATAAAAATTGAATACATATAAAAAGAGGGTGCATAATATAATTCTACAATGACTACAAGGAGTAAGCAGCAATCAGGTGAAATAAATCATTATATGATTGAATACATTGATAAAAAATTTGAATCACTAAAGAATGATATATTATTGAAGCTTAATGAGCAGGGAGAAAAAAGTAATAAAAATTTTGAATCATTAAATAAAACCATTAAAGATATGGAAAGCTCAATAAATTATTTATCTGGGGAGGTCGAGGCGACTAAAGACAGCGTTAAAAAGAATAATACTAAAATAAAATTAATGGAAGCAAAAATTGAAAACTTGATTGATAAATGCAATGTTCTGGAACTTCATCAGCAACGACGAGAGCAGTGGGACAGGGCTTCCAATGTTGAAATAAGTGGAGTGCCTTTTGACAGAAATGAGAATTTAATACACACATTCTCTAAGATTGCAGAAAAAATTGGAGTTAATATCAAAAAAGAAGAAATTACGTCTATTCACCGTGTTCAACCTTGGCCAACGGCAGGATCCAGTTCTCGCGATAAACCTAATATCATAATACATTTGATCAGAAGAGAACTTAAGGACACGATTATAACTGCAGCACGCAGACATAAAAAATTGTTATCCGCGGACGTTGGAATATCTGGAGAAGCAAGCCGGATTTTCATTAACGAGCATCTTACACCCGCAAACAAGCTTTTACTGCGTAAAGCGAGGCAGTTGAAAATAGATAAAGAGTACGCATTCCTTTGGGTGAAAAATGGCAACATATTCCTTAGGAAAAATGAAGGATCACCCATATCCAAAATCTCATCAGACGCTGATCTTGAAAAAATAATATGACTTTTGAAGCAGCTGATTAGTGTTATTTCTTGTTTTCCTTATTTTTTGTTTTTACCTTTTCTTTGTACTATTTTCAACTTTTTTAATGTGTATAATTTAGCGAACTACTTGCCTTTAGTGACTGCATTGATATATAGAGACTCATTTTACAGGTGCGTCCAATATAATTTAAATCAATTTTACTGGTGTATTTTAAGTTTATTGTTTAATAGGTTGAAATATTTTAATATTCTCAGGCGCTAATCCCATAAATAGTCTATCTATTTACTACCAAAACGTACGCGGCATTCGCTCCAAAACTCATGATTTTTTAAATAACGTCTTGATTAATGATTATGATATGATTTTTTTATCTGAAACATGGCTCCTTCCAAGTATCAATGATAGCGAAATTTTTGATAGTAGATATAACGTATTTCGAAGAGACCGTGATTATGAGAAAACACAACAGACTCTCGGTGGAGGCGTGCTTATAGCTGTCAAAAAAATGTTTTGCAGTTCTGTAGTAGATTCTTGGGACCTAACGGCGGAAGTTATTTGGATTAAAGTAAACACAATCACACATCACAAAACCTTAAATATGTTCTGTTCCTACTTTCCTCATGGAAATTCACATTTGCGAGTGATATCCGAGTTTTTTGACAAAGTTTCCGATACACTCTTAACGTCCCCTAATGAAATTTTCCTGATTATTGGTGATTTCAATATATCTAATGCTGCCTGGCTTTCGAATCCCAGTTTTACTCACTGCACCCTCGATCCTAAGGATGATCCACTTAGCAAGTCTCTATGTAATTTTATGTCATTTAATAACTTCTACCAGTTCAATTCGCATGCCAATACTCGTGGCCGTATTCTAGATCTAGTTATCTCCAACTTTGACTGCGTAGTCACCGAATGTGTATCCCCATTAACACTGGAAGACGCCCATCATAAGACTCTTGTAATTTTGCTCAATTTACAATTCAAAATTCTTCCCGATAATCAAAGATTTGTTCGTTTATTTCATAAGGCAAACTACGATGATGTTTGTGCCCATTTAGATGATATTAATTGGTTCGATACTTTGTCTAATCTGAACATGGAAGACGCAACCCAGCAATTTTACGTTGTTCTAAATGGAGTTATAAACAATTTTGTTCCCAAGCGTCTCACAAATAATAATTGCCGATATCCTCCATGGTACACTCGACCGCTAATAAAGTTAATTTCAGAAAAAAAAAAATTCACAAAAAATGGAAAAAGTACTCTCAAGCGTCTGATTATCATTTTTTTTTTTTTATTTTTTTTTTTTTTATTTAATATAATCATACAATGCATATACATTATACTCCCAGGAGTTATTAGAACTCATTCCGGGACTGAGGAAAATATAACAATTTTATAAAGTACATGATATAAAGAGTTACAAGAGACATCGCATTTCTGGCTAATCTTAAACCAGTTCATACAAATAGAAATTTGAAGATCAACCAGATCAGATTAATTTCAATAGAGATATGCCAGTTTAAAGTGTAACAATTATACAATTAAAAATATACATCCTAACTACAAACAAACATCTTACCTTGAAAGAAAAATCTAACAATTATAAAAAAAGTACATCATTTAAAGATCAACCAGAAATGGACCAGTTTAATGTATAACAATTATAACAAAATACATAATATGATAGACTAATAAATTTATACTACAATATACAATTATAAAATATACAATATACATCCTAACCAAAAAGTACATAGTATGAAGAACAAACAAGAAAAATACTATTTTATCCTACAAATATGCAATTATAAAATAAAAAAAACATACATCCTAGCTAAAAAGCATTAAACATCAGATATAGAGAAACCTTAAATAAAACAAACCATTAAAAAGCAAGCAATCAAAAAGAAGGAAAACAAACACAATTTCTTATAAATAGAAACAGTAAAACATCAAATTAATATCCAGTCAAAAATAACCTTTATATTTGTTTTCTATAAAAAGGTTTAGGAAGAAATTCTTAAGGGCCACGCTTTGCACTTTACGAATTTTGTTTTCTTTAATTTTACTTGGTAGCTTGTTATAGAGAGTTCGAGAGATATTCTCCAAAGACTTTTTTCCAAACTTCGTTGAATTAAATTTCGGTATATGTAGATTTCTTGAGCTACGCGTATTGTGGCTATGTATCTCGTTATTAAGGGGGTGTTTTAAATTTGTAAGAGCTGAGAAATTTAAAATGTTTAGTATGGTGCTGGTGATATCATGCATAGGTATGACTTTAAAGGGAAGTATTTTGGTTTGCCTGTATATATCTTTTACATGTGTATCCCAAGGCAGACCGAAAATACTCCTCAAAGCTCTGTTTTGGAGAACCTGGATCTCTGAGATCAGTTTTTGTGTTGCAAAACCCCAAATACATGATAGATAAATCATACTTTTTCTTTGCTGAGGGAAAGACAAAAACGCACGAATAAGGAATGTTACCTACATTTTATCACAACTGCTGAATATAACATTAACCGAGAACCTAAACTTTTCTGGTCTTTTGTCAAGTCCAAGCGAGCTGGGTGTGATGTGCCTCTTCAAATGTCCTACAAAGATAATTTGGTAATTGGCGGTCAGAATATTTGTAATGCTTTTGCGGAATATTTCCATTCTGAATTTTTGGAAACTAATGCATCTAGTTGTAGTGTTCCTGCCGAAGAAAATAGTGTAATTGATCTTAATGCTATAGAAATAAATGAGTCATTGGTAACAAAATATCTCAAAAAACTTAAAGTCAGCAAGGGTGCTGGCTTTGATGGCATACACCCTTTTTTTATTTCTAAATGTATTAAACAGCTTGCGCGTCCTCTTACTTATCTTTTTCAATTATCAATAAAGGAAGGCACGTTTCCTGAAATATGGAAAAAGGCAAATATTACACCTGTGCATAAAAAAGGAAATAAGAGTCTTGTAGTAAATTATCGACCCATTTCTCTTCTTCCCATTTTTAGTAAAATCCTTGAAAATATAGTAACCGATCAGCTCTTCGATGTTATAAAACCACATATTAATCCCAATCAACATGGATTCTATAAGAAACGGTCAGTTGAATCAAATCTTTGTGAATTTACCGATATTGTTTTGAATGCAATGGATGCAGGTTTTCAGGTAGACGTTTTATATACGGATTATTCAAAGGCTTTCGATAAAATAAGTCATTCGGTCTTACTTTGCAAGCTTTGGAACATTGGTATACGGGGGAATCTGTATCGTTGGATATGTTCCTACATTAGTAACCGCAGTCAATCGGTCTCACTCAAGGGATTTAATTCATCATTTAAACCAATCCCATCAGGTGTCCCTCAAGGTTCGCATCTTGGACCCTTATTTTTTATTATTTATATCAATGATATAAGTTTATGCATTCAAAACTCAAATTTTTTGCTATACGCTGATGACAATAAAGTATTTAAAATTGTGTCTTCAATAAATGATTGCGAAGTTCTTCAAGCTGACTTAGATAGAATCTGTTGCTATTGCAAGGACAATCAGTTATTATTGAATTCTGATAAATGTCTTGTCATGTCATTTACTCGAAAGAAAAAAAGTATACTATTTGACTACAAACTATCTGGGAAAATTGTCAATCGTTCAATGAAAGCGAGAGATTTGGGTGTACTGATGGATGATAAGCTTTTATTTAGAGATCACATAAATACAATAGTAGATAAGGCGTACAGACTTCTAGGGTTTATCTTACGAATCTCCAAGCCATTCTCATCACCAAATACATTAAAACTTCTTTACTATACTTATGTGCGAAGTCAACTCGAATTCGCTTCATTAGTATGGTCCCCTCAATATAATGTATATATTAATCAAATTGAAAACATTCAAAAGAAATTTATAAGGAGCCTGGAATATCGTTTTGGTAACATTGAAAATGATTACGGCGCATCTTTGATCAATTTTAATATAGAATCACTACAAAAAAGGCGCCTTAAATATGATTTAATTTTTCTTTTCAAAATTCTCAATAACATAGTTGATTCGCCGTATCTTTTACAAAATATTGGTTTCCGTTGTCCTCTTCGCTATACTAGATTAAATTCCCTTTTTTATGTACCAACTTGTAAAAACAATTATACCTCGAATTCATTCATTAGACGCACCTGTAGAAATTATAACGGACTCAGTATTGATGTAGACATTTTTAACTGCACTTTGCATTTGTACAGAAAATTTCTTCATGGGGTCGATTATTTGGGATAGTTGCTGAATGTACATCTTGAGTGGTTTGTGCTATGCATATGTGCCGCATGTAATGTATATGTTTGTGTATGTTTTATATGTGCGTTCATGTGTGTGCGTGGATGGCTCGGAGTGTACATTCGGTATATTTATTTATTTTAATTTATTACCTCCATGGAAAACGCAAATGTCAACAATTATCTTTTTTTCACCTAAAATTCTTATTTATTTTTTATTTTTTGTCACATTTAATGTTTATATCTTTTTAATTTATGAAAACTTAATTGGTCTTTTTATGTTAAAAAATTGTTGTTTTTAATACTGATTTTGTATGACTGTATGTTTTCTAAATAAAATAAAATAAAATAAAAAAAGACTGTCGAAATATCAATAGGTACTGGTGAAAAAACACAGAATAAAAATCTCTCTAAAATACTTCCAGCTATGCATAACACATTTATTTTTGGTATGCTTTATTTAAAATATAAATGACCATATTATAATAATGTTTTTCTGATTTAGGTTTATGGGTAACATCATTACGATTAATCGACAATAAATATTCAGAAAACGTTTCTTGTACTAATAAACTAGAGGGCATTTTGACAACTCACTTGCGAACGAAGTTGCGAAGTAACCGGGGCCGGGTCAAGATCAATTCAGAAAAAAATCGCGAATTGGCTGTCGTAAACCGCAAAGCGGAACATGCTCCATTAACCGCGCAAATGGGTCTGGTTCACGGGTTTGGCTTAGTAGAGGTTGTGTTGTTCTGAATGCTCCATTTCTTGGAACTGTAATTCTTGGTTACTCGGAACTCTTGACTTTGGATGTAGTCCAGGATCATTGTCTATAGAATAAGATATATGATATCCCTCGAAACTCGTTGCCCTTTCGTAATATTTGGCCAGTTCTTCAAAGATTATCAGATACCGTTTGATCCTCGTCTTTTATTTAATAATCGCCTCAACGATAATTAAACTATCGGGAAAATATCATTTTAGTTTTATTTAACTTTGGAGTATGGTGGAAAAATATTTCAGATACATGAGAGTACATAAATCAATGCTCAAATCCCAAAACAAATCGTCGCATCGGGGAAACAAGGTTCAATCAAACAAAAAACATTTTTTTTTACATTTAATTTTTATTATATTTAGTTTTAAATATCGGTTCTTTCTTCACCCGAATTTGAAATAAAATTGAAACCAATCCTAATTATGATTAAGTTTATTAAGACAATATGAATAAAATGTTTTAGATAAAATAATGTCTTCATTTCAAAGATTCATGTCTCAAAAAAAATATGAATCTACATAAAACCTTGTTCCCCCAATGCGACGTAATGTATTTTTGAGGGGTTTTTAAAAGTACCTACAAATATACATCATTTTAATTTAAATCTAAAACATGTAACACTTTTATCTACATAATATGTTTACTGAACTAATAAATACATAATTTAAAAATAGTAATACAAATGTAATAATTCAATTTAGTATCAATGATTCTAGCCTTGAAATACTGATGCCTTGAAATACTGTTGTCATAAAAGATGCAACGAAATTGATAATACTGTATTTGCATGTACATATAGTGTGCATTGTAGGTATACAACAAATTAAATTGTTCGATGTTTATTTATGGCTACAAGGATAAACATTTTACTCATCCAAAATCTTTTAATAGTTACTTCTTTAGTTAGACAACAATGGTATTTTAATATAGTTCAATAAAGTCAAAAAAAAATATTTAAAAAGTCACAGCTATTATGCACATGTTGCATGGGTATTTTTTTGGTTCCCTATGATCAGAATATTAATATTTTTCCCGAAGTACATAATTTGATTTGGCAGCTAGCGCCGGCCCTGTCTTCAATGATGAATTGTTACAATATAAAAAATTAAATATAAAATTTTTTTAGTTGCACTTAAAGCGTTCTTTCTACATCATAATTTTACTATTTAAAATCAATCTCTCACAATTTGGCTACATTAAGGAAATTAATTATGGCGTAAAGACTAACTGGTTAGCTGATCTTAAAAAAACAGTGAAATTCATAGACATTCATCAAAAGTTACGAATATTTCTAGATTGCATTGTTTTTCAAATTAGATTATGAATATGGCTTTTGATAAGATATAATAACTACCAACTACTTGTTATGCTTTAGTCGAAATCAGCGTCTTTGAGCTATAGGCGACTTCTTGGCGACACAACACTCCGTCTGATGCAGAAACTCAGGTGCGCTAAATCGATGGGTCCCATCGTTAAACAAATCAAAATAAATTTCATGTTAAAAAGTACCTGCCTCGTGAAAATAACAATATTTTTTGTTGTTGTTAACAATGACAAAACTGATTCAATTAGCTGAAGACTCAAAGTTCGCTAATTAAACTTACAAAATATTGATAATTTATAATATGAATAGGGAAATATAACCTACCACGAATACCAATAAAAATATGTTAAACGGATTTAGAATGATTAATTGAATTTCCAAAATCAATATAGATATTGTGGAAAAATGTTTTCATACATACATTTCAAAAAGAACAAAAGAACAAGAAAGAAAAACGATGTTTGGCCTTGACAGTTGTTACGTCAAGATTTGTGATAATGTTTTAAACAAATTCGAATGGTCAGAAACAAAACATGAATCGTGACGTATTAGGGGCGTGGCGTGGTAATAATTAGCAGATTATTTTTTTTTACTGGACAGTACTTCATAAACCTCCATTACTTTAATATGTAAAAACAAACCTGATATTTCCATATTCTTAACGTACTTACGATATATAATCAAATTATTTTATATAATTCTGAAACTGCTTCAGAGAAAATGTATGGCCTTTAAGGGTCACATATAAGAAACATCAATTAGCGTCATTCCAACAGAAGTGATATTACAAGCGATTTAACTGTTAATTATATACGGACAGTTAGACATACAGCGATCGAAATCACAAATTTTAAAATCCCATATCGCCGGTGATACTGCAAAAGCGTGTAACGATCAATTCAATTTTTGGCAGGGATCCTAAAAAGCATTCTGTGAATGTATTTCTAACGATTTTAATCAATCAAAAATACCGCTGGAACATCAGAAAAACTATCATTACACAAAACAAACGAACCATCACGCCGTTTCACCGTAAACCCTTAAAGGCAAAGAGGATAGAACGCCATATCACTATTTCTTTGCATACAAATCTCGCTTTCTCTACATTCATACATCTTCTCATGCACGCGCGGTGATTATTCCGACTTTTAACATGTCCATCTTCAAGTATTTGTTGGATTTGGTCATGCCATGTCTTTCTCGGTCTTCCTCTATTTCTGCATCCATCAACATTCGCAATGTAAATATTAGCCGTTCTTTCGCTGTCGACTCGCCCTACATGTCCAAACCAGCGCAGCGCTCCTTTCTTGATTTTGTCGATAGTGCTTATCTCGGCCTTACATAATGTACGGATCTCAACATTTGTGCATCTATCGTAGATAGTTTTACCACGCATTCAGCTGAGAGATCGCATTTCGACAGCATTCAGCTAACTTTCATCCCTGTTTTACTAAGTCCATTCAGCGCTCCCATACATCAGGGTCGGGACCAGAGCTCCATTGTGAACTGCTAATTTTGCCTCTTGCGACAAACATTTATTTACCAATGTTGATTAAAGTGCGCCGGCACTATATTTCAATATCTTTCTCAGTCATTCCATCCCTATTAAACGTACTTCCTAGATACACAGATATAACTGTCAACATTTTCGTTTAAAAAAAAGCTGGTTACGCGGTATTGCAATATCACCGACGATATTTAATGAATGCAGGAACTTATATAAAAACACGCAAAAATGTCTTTCTTGTCATGCGCTTTGCGCTTGATACAGACATTTGATTCAAAAATCCTTTTACAGTCCCTGATAAAATAACTTCAAAAATACTCTTTTATTGCATTAAAACCACTCAAAAGTGATGAAGTTTTCACTATAATCAAATCAAACTTTGAGAATATTTCGAAACGCTAGGGTCGCCTGTCTCCGTACAATTTTTTTATTGAGACGGCCGGCGGCAGCGCGCCGAAATTATTTTAACCATATATGGATTAATTTGTTTGTCGGTTCGGAGAGATACTTCGAGCTGGATGCACGAGGGCTTGAAATGTAAATTTTATTTAAAATTGAGGCGGGATTGTTAGACTGTGATTAAGTACATAAAATACCCAGCGTCGCGGCCGGCTAGTTTGTGCATTGGGCCTTAAATGTATGTAGTCCTTGGAATATGTACATATTATGTATAGCCCCATGTTATTTTGGTAAAATATTTGAAAACATTTCATCACCATCAAGGAATACCTGTACCAAAAACGAGTATGTAGCCTTTGAAATAAGTTCTAGTCTAAATTTGATATTACTTCTTACATTCTTAAATTTTCGCTGTAAACGGCTGCGTATTAAAATAAACTCATACGTTCGTGTTTTTTGTCAATAAGCACGTAGTTGAATAATATATTATTATGTATTCTCTTATAATCCTTGCTCATCTACTTCCTGGATTTACTAACTCCATTCACATTGCATAATGTCCTGGGAATCAAATGGTTCTTTTGTATTGGTACTCGTAGCTTTTATACTTCGACATAAAAAGTAACCTCAATAGTATTACGCGTCTTTCTGTAGTAGAAACTTCCGGTAATACCCTTACTAGGTAGGGGCTAAGTACCAGCCGTGTGACAGGAAGTAAAAAAACTGCCATGTGCAAGTTCTTCCTGAGAAATTATTTATCTACAACTTATGTGCAAACCGACTCGCATTTAGTAGGTACGGTATACTAGGCACATTTCATCTGACAAATTCAAAAGTTTTGTCCATCACAGTAGGCTCGTAATTGGGTATTCGTATGATAATTATTAATCATTGTATTTACACATACATATGGTTAACGTTTTCAATATGCATACATACGTACAGTAGATAGGAACGCATAGGTAATAGGTATATGTTTATATAACATTATTTAACCATAATATTTACATTAGGATTTAATATTTAAGAATAATATTTGTTAACTAGGTGGGTACTGCTGTGTTTAACAAAATGAAAAGGGTATTTTCGTACCAACCGTTTAAATAAATCAATTCATCAATCCAAATTCGTTGCAACCGAGAGGGAAAACATTTTGAGAAGAGAATGTGGAAGTCTAGGCATTCACAGGGCTTATGACCTGTCATTGGCTGGTTTGAGTGGCCACTTTACACACCTAATAAGCACACCCAAGCATTTGGACATACTTAAAAAAATATTAATTCATTATTGTTCAATAAGTGTACATCATGAAACTGAGCCACATCCTTTTTGTTTATTTATATAAATAATAAATATAAACTTCCACTCAAGCGATAAGCGATATCGTATCACAATTCTAATAATTATTTCTTTTATAAAAGTTTTTACAAAAAACATACCTAATTCTCTACAATACTCGTAACTATCATTGTCCAATAATTGCCCTAAAACTAGGGGTCACTTATCACGTCGAATGTGTGATCCCTGGCCTATTTAATATTCAGAAGTGCGCCTAGTTAAGAATGCGAATCTCATACAGAAGCTTGCACATAATAAGTATACTTCATGCCATTCATTCGCGAGCACGGCCCGAGTTCGCAGCACGCGCGCGCGCGCAAATCATCACTCATTTCTGAATCCTAAAAAGTGCATTTACGAACGTGGAGTACAAAGTTGGCACCGATTATTATTTCCCATCCATGGTTGGTACCGGACATCCGCTGGCGGGAGATTCAAATACCTGACACCGCGCGAACATAAAAGTACACTTTTTTATTATTCATTTGAGATTTGTTGGTGCTAGAAAAAAACTTTTTGCGTAATACGTAATACTCGTAATTGTATTTAGATTCTTAAATAGCAAACATGTTAAAACATAGCCGAAATTGAATTAAATTGTAATTATTCGTTGAATTTGTATGTGGTTATTGACTTTGATATATTTTTGTGCGTGTATGATACTATTGGTTGAGTCGATTTTTCAGATTTTGTCATATTCATTCATTTTTTTTTTTGCATGCAGTTGCTTTTATCTACAATAATATATTCAACAATGTTTTGAGTATATCTAAATGCTTGCAGACTGGCTGAATTTGACACAAATTTAAATATGAACCACTCCTTAGGGAGAAAATCCAGACAGTCTGCAAGCATTTGGACATACTCAAAACATTGTTGAATAAACTATCTGGTAAAAGACGAAGTATAACAAATTGGAATTTTTTTTTCGGGCGTTGCCTAGTAGGTTAATTGGTTCAGCCGGATGAATCTCACCCACATGATAAAGGTTTCAGCTCTCTTACTTCACAAAAGTCAACAGATGGAAAAGTTGGGGAAATATGGATGTTCAAACGTAGGCAGAATGGTGAATGTTACACAGTGTGTAAAGTGGCCACTTAAACCAGCCAATTACAGGTCATAAGCCCTGTAAATGCCTAGACTCCCATATTCCATTCTCAAAAATGTTTTCCCTCTCTATGCCAACAAATTTAAATTAGAAAATCATATTTTCTGTTTGCTTATATTTTCCTAGTTTATATCGAAAAACATCTCCTTTCTCTTCCTTAATCTCTACTCCTCTCCTTTTTCCTCTTTCCTCTTTTTTCCTTTTACCCATTGAGTAATAGTTTTAATTTAAGGTAATTTATAAACAAATACGTTTATTTCTATTTTTATATATTTTTAACTTTTTAATCTTTTTTTTCCCTATTGAACATGTTCTGTAACTTGAATTATAAAAAAAAAACTTTTATTTTATTGGTTGGTTGGAAGAAATTTCCATTTGGCAATAAGCCCGCCAATGTACAAATAACATTATGTACAAAGAGTTAAATAAATAAAAGCAATTTACATAATTATTTATTTAATTTTACAATACGCCCAAGGGGCATTTACAAAAAAGTACAAACATAGTGCGTAAAAATTTAAAAGATAAACATTGCTTTTTTGTAAACATTTAGAAACAATAAGAAGCATACTGCCATGCAAAATAAAAAGTGAAACTTTACATAGTAAAAAAGAAAAAAATAATTTTATATAGATATAATAAAAGTTATTGAATTAAAAAGCAAATTGTAAGTAACTTGTAAAGAATTCAAACAAAAAAAAATACATTTTCATATACTTATAAGTAAAAAAAAAAACAAACAAAGAAAGTAATAATTTTATAAATTCACGACACATTAAAAGAAATAAAAAAAGATTTTATATACATGTAGAAACAATAAAAAGCAAACTGCAATGCAAAATAAAAAGCGAAACATTGCATAAATAAAAATATTAAAAATATGAATATAAGAACAATGTTAAAATTAAAAAACAAATTGTAAATAACTTGTTAAGAATTCTAAATATATATATACACACATATATACACATATATACGTATAAAAAAATTGTTATTAACAAATTAATCTTAAAAACAAATAATGATATAATTATATCTTTGTATGCGGACCTCGCTTAGTTTACATTCATACATCTTCTTATGTACGCACGCCGATTATTCCTACTCTTGACATGTCCATCTTTAAGTATTTGTTGGATTTGATCGTGCCATGTCTTCCTCTGTCTTCCTCGTTTTCTGCATCCATCTACTTATTTTCATATTTGTGTGTTATTTCATTATTTTTGTATATATATACATATATATATTTTTTATAAGTGGAGTGATCCGGAGTGACTTTACACAGTATGATTTGTTTAAACCTTGTTTTTAAACCAATTTCGGCCTATAATTTTAGTTTATTTGTAAACGTTGCATTTTTGTTGTAATGGCTGGTTTTTTTCTTGAATGAAATCAATAAATAATGAAAGGAAAACGCTTTAAAATTAGTATAAATTACGCTTAGATATTAACTATATTCAACTTCACGAGTCCTATTCTGATTTGGTGTACATTATATTAAATATGAATATTCTATGTATATTTTAAATGCGCATTACTCAGGATTAATTTCTTAAACTTTTCTTACGAACATTTAATAATCGTAGTTAGAAAATATTGGGAAGATATTTTTTTATCGCAGCACTTTGATGTCAGTGTGTACCTAAGTTATTCTATTTTTATGAATGAATGATAAATTGTAAATTTTACAGCGTCTGATGTAAATTGAATAACTTTTTACTCACAAAAAATTGTCCCTGTTGCTGTCTTGTCTTAAAATATTACTTCCGCTTGTACCTATTTGATTTGACTGAACAGAAGAGACATCAAATGAATACTTTAAAGATTAATTATAACTCGAATAATTGTTTATCATAATTACATGTCAACATTGAAATCATTCTAATTAATAATAACAAAAAATGGAACACGCGATTGTTTTTTTAATAATATCATAATCATCATCATCATCATTCCCTTTCCACACCTAATGGTGCATAGGGCACACTGCATTGGTACACCAATCGCAGCATATCTTGATCATTTTTGTTACATGAAGGTAAGATGATCAGTCTAAGGCTTCAGGTACTATTGTGTGGAAACACCCTTTTAAATAAATATTTCAAATTAACCATGTCGGGAATCGAACCCGAGACCTCTTAAATGGTAGGCGATCGCGCTGACCATTACACCACGAGACCGCATTATTTAATAATATGGAATATAAAAATATCGGATTAACTCAACAACCAAACAACTACTACTATCATCATGCCGCTTCTTCGTTCGCGTATGTAGAGAGGATGGAACACCACACGCGTGTTTCTTGACACACCTACGTTCGTATGTTTTTATTTCATACATCTTGTCACCTGGGAGTGCGAAAGTGTGAGGGTGAAGTGATATTTGGGAAAAAACTTCGTCTTTCTCGGTCTTCCTTGTTTTTTGCGTCCATCAACATTCACATCGTAGATCATTTTAGCCGTTCTTTCCCTGTCCATTCTCTCTACATGGCCAACCAACGCAGCACCCCTTTCTTGATTATGTCGGTAATGCATGTCTCAGTCTTACATAGCGCACAGATCTCGACATTTGTGCACCTATCACATGTCGTTTTGCCACACATTCGCCAGAGATACAGCATTTTGACAGCATTTTACCTATTTTCATAATGGTTTTTCCAATTCCTTAGTTCGCACTAGAACTCCATTGTGAACTGCTAGTTTTGCCTCCTGCGACGGTTTATTTGCGAAATTGTTTCCCGACTTAAAAAGTGCTTATTTTTAGATGTAAGACCTGTAGTACAAACATAATATGTGTATTACATGATTTGTTAAATTTGTCTGTAAGAAAATAGTAATTACTAATTCGCCCATAGATAGACATTATTTTTATTTTTAAATTTATTGCACCAGGGAGGGAAAAAAACATTTTTGAGAAGGGAATTTGGGAGTCTAGGCATTTACAGGGCTTATGACCTGTCATTGGCTGGTTTAAGTGGCCACATCACACACTATGAAACATTCACCATTCTGCCTATGTTTAAACATCCACATTTCCTCAACTCTTCCATCTGTTGACTTTTGTGAAGTAAAAGAACTGAAACTTTTATCATTTGGGTGCGATAAAATCCGGCTGAACCAATTAACCTAATAATAAATTTATATTTTAAAAATATATATTTATATTAAGCCAAATATGTTAATTTTTAATTTTTTATTAAAGGCAGATTTGCCGTTTTTGTTAATAAAATAAAATAACAAAAAATAAGAAAAAATATTTAAATATTAGTAACTCTCTAGGGAAAAAATCCAGCCAGTCTGCAAGCATTTGGACATACTCAAAACATTGTTTTATTATTTTGTTTTTTTTTTTTAAATATTTAAATAAAATATAATGTAAAGAGCCGGAAAAAAATTGTCGAAATTTATTATTATTATTTTTGTGACTGATAATCCTATAATATAATGATTTTTGTCCGTATGGACGGGTCTCTATTAATCTGAGGGTACATACCTACTACATATATTTGTATACACCGTTGTCTCTTGTTTCGCCCATATATCATCGTTATTTTGTCGGATTTTCCCGTTAGTTATAATTTTTAGAATTCCTTTAACAGATTGTGCACACGTGGCAAGTCGGAGTCAGGTCTGGTGTTGGGTTCCTTGCACTGCCTACCACCTACCACCTACCACCGGACCGGCCATCGCCGCTGGTCTCCTTGTCCCCTGCCTCCGGTCCCCTCCCCCGTCTGCCATCTCAACACAATATTGTGCTCATTTATTACTCATAAGCAGATGATATTTTAGTGTCAGCCGAGTAATGTTTGCCATATTGTCCTGTTTTTAAAGTTTTAGGAAAAAGTACATGAAACTGAAAAAAAAATCAGGGCGTCATGGCAGGCGACGATTGTACATAGTAAGTACCTACGCACTTCACATACTGCAGAGGTATCTATTGCTGAAATAAAATATTAAAAATATCAAAATTTATTTCAACAGAGACGGAAAACATTTTTAAGAAGTGATTAATTTTTATTTTATTTTATTTATTTTCTTTTCTTTTATTTAGGAAACATACAGTACAGTTACAAAGTTATATATTTTACACAGTTAGACTTAACTCTAATGGACCAGTGAAGTTTCAATATTATAAAGTCATTATATGTAAGGTTATTAATGAAAGTACACGAAAGAGAAGGAAAAAAAACATAAATGGATGTTGTTTGAAAATTAAAATTGAAGTAAAAAAAAATATTTTAAAGTTTGTAGTTTGTAGTTAGTATTTACAAATGGAAATAATATTAAAAATGAAGAAAATTTGTAAAAGTAATTAAAAGTTAAGAATCAAAATAAAGAATGAAAAACATGCTCAGATGTAAAAATAAAATAAAATAGTAATAAAATTTAAAAAAAAGGAAAAACATAAATATATATATACATATTTTAAGGGATTTAAAGAAACGATGAGAATTTTTTTAAAGTGAAATATAAGACAATAAATTAAAGTCAATTTAAAAAACATCTTCAAAATTAATTGCACATTATAGTAAGAGCAGCAATATATTGATTTTATATACATATATAATATAAGTAATTAAAAGTAATGTGGAAGTTCAAGCATTTACAGGGCTTACGACCTGTCATTGGCTGGTTTAAGTGGCCACTTTACACACTGTGTAACATTCACCATTCTGCCCATGTTTGAACATCCGCATTTCCTCAACTCTTCCATCTGTTGACTTTTGTGAAGTAAAAGAGTTGAAACCTTTATCACGTGGCTGAGATTCATCCGGCTGAACCAAATCACCTACTAGACAACGCCTGAAAACAATTTTCCAATTTTTATCCTTCTTCTTTTACCAACAATGTTTGAGTAAATTTAAATTAATTAAATTTAAATAAATTAGTTAATTCAACAATTTAAATATGAATAACTCCCTAGGGAGGAAATCCAGCCAGTCTACAAGCATTTATTTGGACATACTCAAACATTTGCGGTCGCAGGCCCTATGGCATGGAATGCTCTCCCAGCAGAGGTGCGAGGCTGTGAAAGTGAAGTGATGTTTCGGAAAAAACTTAAAACCCACTTGTTCTCTAAATCATTTGAATAAATCCGTAGCACGTGACAACAAAATAAATTATTTTAATCAAATTACAAATTTAAAGCTTCAATTAAATTAACTTAACAGTAGAATCACCATGTAAAGCGCCCTTGAGGTATTTTATTACGAAAATGGCGCTATATAAGTTATCCACAATAAATAAATAAATAAAATTGTTGTATTAAAAATATATTCGAAACAAAAAATAAATATATTAAGCGTTCAATCTAAGATCACACTCCTATCCGTACCCAAAGTTGCGTAGAGCACTGTTTCAATATATCGGATGCAACGAATCTCGATCATTAAAACAGTGCTTTATTTATTTAGTTGTTCTTTGTTTACTTTTTATCGTGAGCACTTTCTAAACTTAGTGCTCTGCTCAGTGTATATTTATTATTTAAATAATTTTTAAGTTTCTAGAATTCCATTCGTCCATGCGCTTTGTAGCTGCAAGACGTTTGTTAATCCAGCTTCCAGTTTAAATGTCATCACTTATCAAATTATAGCATAAATAGGGTCTAAAATTTTAACCTATGCGCTCTGTAGCTGCAAGACGCGTTGTAATTCAATTTTTATTTTTAACAAAAAAATAAAAACACTTTAAAGTCCATTTTTGAATCATGTAATTGGGGGGTAGAGTTCGTACCGTCCAAGCGCTCTGTAGCCACAAGACGTGCTATAATCTAACTCCTGATTGTTCTTAAATTCTATCATGATTGGAAACGAAGAACTAGAATTCTAACCGTCCATGCGTTATGTAGCTGCAAGACGTGTTGGGATACTTATTTTAAAGCGCCCTCGACGTTCACAAAAATGACGTTTTACAAATTATTCATAGTAGTTATATTGATCGATTCAAGGTAACGTGATCAGTCTCACGCTTCAGGATCAATAACATATTACAGTGAAGAACCATCTTTAAAATTAATATTTTACTTCCACTCTGTCAGAAATCCAACCTAAGATGTCAAGTAAGGTAGTCCAACGTACCAACCACTGTACAAGGAGGTTTTAAGATTTTACCTGAAAGTAGCCATCGAGTCGAAAACACTCGACGAGGGTTATCGTTCTACTTTACACGCAGAACTGTACTTTTCATTCGCCAAAAAACAAAAAGTATTATTACAATCTTTGAGTTTGTCCAAATGTTTGTAGACAAAATACTGGATTTAACCCCCTCGGGAGTCATTACGATTAACAAATTACAACAGGGATGGAGAATAGAAAGTATTATGTTATTAGGCATTGGTATTGGTAATTATTTTGAAGGAAACCTATCTTGCAAAATATCAATTATTATTTATTTTAAGAAAAAAGAGTTAACATAGATAATACCTATTTTAGCAAAATGTGTCGCAAGAGGTATAATTAGCAGCTCACAATGGAGTCCTGGAAAGACAGGGATTAAAGTAGGCTGAATGCTGTTGAAATACGATCTCTCAAGCGAATGTGTGGTAAAGTTATGTACGATGGATGCACGAATGTCGAGATCCGTGCACTATGTAAGGCTGAGACAAGCACTGTCGACAAACGCAAGAAAGTGGTGCAGCGTTGGTTTGGACATGCAGAGCGAATGGACAGCGAAAGAACGGCTAAAAATATTTATGATGCGATTGTTGATGGATGCAGAAATAGAGGAAGATCGAGAATGACATTGCATGATCAAATCCAACGAATACTTTAAGATGGACATGTCAAAAAATGGAAAATCGGCCCGCGAGCATGTATGAATGAATGTAGAGGACGCGAGATCTTTATGCATGATATGGCGTTCTATCCTCTGCCTACCCTTACGAGGAAGTAATGGTTTGTTTGTTTAAGATCCATTAGATTTTTTTTTTAAATAGTAAATCTAAATACATAATCCTAAATAACTAAAAATCATAAATAAAACAACTTTGTTTTTAACCACTAATTTTTATCTAAAAATTAGTTGTGACAACTGAGGCTGGATATATTTTTATATACTTATATTATATGAGAACTATACTTTAAAGTTCTGTTTTTTCGTGCTAAAAGGTTAAGAGATATGTGTATAATAACTCAAATATTAAATATATGAACATTGTTATTATTAGAACACACATAAGAATATGTATATGTGTGCCCTATTTCAAGATGGTAAATAAATAAATATTTATTCAAAATGGCAAAAAGTTGGGAAAAATATTCCATAAATCATCGTACACATTGATAAGACATTTTTTATTGTCTTTAGCTGTCAATTTGCTTGCAGTTGTATGAAAAATAATGGCCATATTAATTAATTATACTATTATGTGTCAACGTTGATTGGTCGTCTCTCTTGAACGTTCGGCCCTGAACTCTTAATCGAGATTATAAATCAATCAATTTTTTATTTATATTCTTTATATATTTTCTAAAAATACGACTCCTTTTTTCGTATCATTTAATCGTAAGTCCGTGTGCAAGCAATTTATTTGTATATTCAAGAAAGCGAACAAATAATCACGCTGTTTCTCCGAAAGCGCAAAAAAAGAGGACAGAACGCCTCCATGCACGGTCCGTTCATATATTGAATGGAACCAATGCTTCCCTAAAAATTTTACCTCTAAACAATCAGTACCTATTTTTGATCAGTTTTAAAAAAATCAACTGTTGGTTAACTAATCATTTAAATATCTACAAGAAATATTTTGTTATCGGTTTGTTGTTTTAATTGTAACGATATGAGATGGGTTCGACGTTCATTAATTTATAACTTGCGAAAAAATTGCGAAAACCCTACTCACAACATTTTGAGTGTGCAGTTATGCGCGGACGCCGCGAACTGGTATAAAATATAAAATACCGCGCTCTGTCAGATTCTGGAATATGGAACTGCGTAAGTGTTTTAGTTCCTTTAAGGCGGACCTTCAGTGCAGAATTTCACAACTCCGCGCATGCGCAAATAGAGATCTTAATATCTGTGGAACCAATTCTTACAAACACATCCAGGTTTATTCTCCATGTATTATGACGGTTTTATAACAAATCGGTCGACACGATGGCATGATAATATTAAACTATGAAATATAACTCTTTTATGCAGAAATTATGTCACAAAATTGCTTTTCAGTTTATTTCAAAGCACTTAATTTAAAATGTATGTGTTAGAAAGCACAAATTTTACCTATATACGTATCTAGTACCAAGTGACTGCTTCTCTGGTCGAAAACCTCACCGCACGCCCCTGAACGCCACCACTATGTCTTTGCATACAGACCTCGCTTCCGCTTCATTCTTCCAGCTTTTGAAGCGCGCATGCTGATTATTGAGACATTCAACATGTCCACCTTCAAGTTTATTTGATTTGGATATGTCGTGTCTTTCTTTCTTACTTTACATCGTGAATATTTTTAACCGTTCTTGAGCTGTCAATTACAATAATGTCCAAACCAGCGCGACACCAATGCGCAGCACCTCTTTTTTTTATTTTGTCAATAATTCTTGTGTCCGCTTTGCCGAAAACAAAAAAATGAAGTTTTTAAACATTGAATGAATGAAACATTTTGAATTTCCGCTGAAACTGACGCCAACGGTCTCTAACAATATTTTTTAATTCTTTGAATAGAGGATATATTTGTATACCAGTATTCATTTGAAGTTTTCGGAAGTAACCAATAAATAACAAGACCTCTCAACAGAGATGAAAAAAATAATTATTTGATCGATACCTCAACCGAGATCAAGGAATTATTGGGGAATGTGGAATTATGTTAGGCATTTACAGGATAAAATTAATTAAATTGTATATTTTAGCTTAAATTGAACCCAAAGTTTGTAGAGTATATAGAGTCCCATTGTAAAGCGCCCTTCAGGTATTATATTACAAAAATGACGCAATTTAAGTTATCCATAATAATAATAATCAATTAAGATCAATAAGAAACTAGTCATTATTTCATCATATTCATCATTATATTTACATGATTACAAATTCGAAAAAGGCAATTCCACTATCGTTGTACCCACAAACATTTGGACATGCTCAAAATATTATCAATAAATTAATATTGTAAATGTTTCAAATTAATTGACTTTGTAAAATAATGAGGAAGTTCGGTGTTTTTTTATTTATTTGTTAATTATTATTATATTATATTAAACTAAGCTGAAAATTATGTTAAGCGCTATGGTTTTACATTTACGAAATTACTGCGCGTGTGACGTATCAAGTTCTCTTCCGCTTCTTCTCCGTCGCTTCTTCCGATCGGTCCGTTGAATTACCGTACACCGGAAATCTTCTACAGCTCTCTCATCATTGGTTGATTCATATTAACTAGGGACGTCGTTCAAGGGAGTTTTTGTTGAAATATGTTTTATTATTTTTTTCGTACGTTTTCAAGAAACTTTGTCGTACAATATAATGCTTTAATTTTTACCGTGCTTAAAAAAACATTTTTGTATCCAATTTCCTGTAGAGCTAAAGTTCCTCATTGTAAAGGTAATCAAACCAATGAATTCACGTAAAATAAATAAGCTTTTCGCGTGGAAAAGAAGTCAACTTTCCACACGCTTCGTTTATTATTATGGTAAATTATTTCGCAAAGGTGCCATTTTAATGCTATTTTTATTCGATTGTTTCTCTGGATCGTGATTTGGGGATCATCACATTTGTATCCGGTAAACGTACGCAGTAGCCATGTAGCCAGGTAGCCAGTGGCCAGAAGTTAGTAGTTAGTAGTTATAGTAGGACGGTAGGCATTATAGTCGGTACAACTGTACTCACTCGGCATGCATTGCTCGACACATTTTCTATATTTCAAGTCATGGCCCGAAGCCTCACTAACCCTACTTGGTAGTGTTCGCTCGCCAGTTCTGATATCTGATGGAGTGTAGATTCTTACAGTAAAAGGACATTTAGTTCTATGCACGTTGTCAGTACATAGTTTTATGGTTAGCCTTGTTTGTTTTTTCATCCAGTGTTTCAAATTACCCAGTGTGCCTCAAAAATACAATTTTGATAGTAAGTAGAACATTTGTGTTTTTTCATTTCAAATGTCTAGAGTTTAGGTACTACAGGCAGCCGATCAAAAATAGTACTGTGACATAAATTGCTCATTGCAACAACCAGAGAATATTGTGTTTTTTAACCTCCTTTCAGTATAAAATAATATAGTATGCAACAGTCATTATTGCATACTATTTTATTTTATATCAAAATTTTCACTTCGCATATTTGTTTTATGGTTTTAAGAAATATTTGCGTTTTTATGATTTACCTAATGTTTTTTTTTTGGGGGTGCTTTTAACGAGTTGTGAATAGCTCACTATTGGAAAATGGGAATTAATTTCTCAATCAATCAACTTGCGTTGGGGTTCGAATCTCGGACCTCTGAACCGTGAGTCCACGGAACCGCAACCCGATTCACTTAACATCAGAAGACGAATTGAGTGTAATATATACTTACTTAATTACAATTATTTGCGCATAAACACATTAATTAACCACACTTACATACGCTTTTGATTGGAATTGGTTAAGGTACACTAGGTACTAGTGCAGTGCCTTATGTACGATGTGCGGATAAGAGAATTATGATAATGGTGAAGACGGTCATAAAGATGGACTTCAATTTTGCGTATATTAGGTCCCGTATTTGAAATATTTAAATTTTAGGGAGCATCCTTAATCTAGTTTATTTTACAAAATCTCACTTTGATATTATTTATGTTATTTTGCGAAATTCATCGCCATCACTGCCGTGGGCTATATTAAGTAAAAGGAATGCGAAGAAGGGGGTGGCGGGGATGAGCGAGGGGAGGGCAGCTGTGTTTAGTGTTATTGACACTAATGTTGTGTTAAAATACAATCAATATATCAAGACAAAGTCTAAACTAATATCGACACTGATTAACACTATTCAGATATCGCCAACCAAAAAACAGATTTATTCAATAATTCAATGTATTTCGAGTAAACTTTATTATTTATGCATTATAATAGAAAGAATATTTTTTCTATCACAGCAGGCCATTAAGGGGGATTTACATACCTACAGCAAATGATTTGAGGATCCGGTGTCTTGTGGGGAACTTTTCAAAACAGTGCATTGTAGGAATAAACCGTTATTATTATATTTCAATTTATTTCAACAGAGAGGGAAAACATTTTTGAACCAAATCCAGCCAGTCTGCAAGCATTTGGACATACTCAAACATTGTTGAGTTATTGTTATTATTATACTTGGATAATTTATGTACTGCAACTTTTGTGAAAATCACCTCAAGGGCGCTGTACAATAAATAAATACCCCAGCACGTCTTGCAGCTACAAAGCGCATGGACAGTTGCGATTCTAGTTCCCGCCTCCAATTGGGATATATTACAATTATAACAGATTGGAGATAGATTACAGCGTGATTCTTAGACTAAATCCAATCTGCTGGGATATATTATATACCATAAGTATAAAATTACTTAAATAAAATATTATGTTATTATGTTCATACTTTTATTTATTTTGGATGATTTATACAGCGCCATTTTAAAAAAAATCACCTCAAGGGCGCTGTACAATAAGTATCCCAACACGCCTTGCATCTACAGAGCCCATAGGCGCGCGCTTGAGATTCTAGTTCGCCATTTCCAATATGGTTGAATTTTAATAATTATTTGGAAGCTAGATTACAACGCGTCTTGCAGCTACATAGCGCACTGACGTTTAGAAATATAGCCCCCATTTACACTGCATAAAAAAAGAGTAAGAAGTGTTTTTAATTTATAAATAATTGTTTAAAAATAGAATCTAGATTACATGTCCTGCAGCTACAGAGTGCTTGGGCGGTTAACGGCATAACATGTAGTATAATCGATATTGTTCATAAAATAAATATATAAATTGAAATGTTTTTTTGGCTTTTTTTTGCAATGGGGAATTTCAGCCCTGCGGAAAATTGGATACAATTTTTTTTTTAATCATACGGATAAGTTTCTTGGAAAAAAAAAATGGAAAAATGTTTTTTTTTTTAAAATTAAAAACGAACTGCTTCGATCGACGCACTGGTTCATATGAATCATACCATATGCGCCAACTAGGGAGCGTTCATGGAATGACGATGATGATGATGTAATAGTATATTAACAAATAAAAAAACCACTGAACTTCCTTATTACATATTTATTTGTGATAGTGGGTATCTATGGGTATGCAATTTTGAATAAGGGTGGAATTATTATTATAATCTAAATTTTGTGAGAATTACCTCAAAGGCGATTTATATTAAACATCCCAATAGAGTGCATACATAGGTGATTGGGATTTAAGTTCCTTTTAGGGAAGTTAGATTATTTTCATTATTATCGTTTCATATATTCGGAACAATTTTATTGCAAGCATGTAGATGATTTCAATTTTGGGGTCAGTGTCATCTAGTCTGTAATAGCGTTGCTTGAAAGTAGGAATCAAGTTATGATAGAATTCCAGCCTCTGATTTGTGAATCCGCGACACTTACCCAGAACCTCGACCCGGTATGTCTTATCAATATTTGCTGTGCACCCAAATCGGATATTTTCTGGATTTATGATGCTAAGCAGCCTAAGCGCACACATTTCCAAACTGTTTTTCAAAGTTTGAAGAGAACAAGAGGACACAAAAAAAATACAACAATTATACAATAATGCATAGCATCTTCACCGTACACCGCGCAAATATCGCAAGCAGCTTTGGCAGCATTATTCCCTCGATTTAACGCGAACAGAAGGATGTGTCAAAATGCTTACTTTCATCTACTTAACTTTCACTTTGAAGGCTTCTAGTCAAATACATTAATATAATATGCAACGTAAAGCAAAGACAATATCTTTCTTTCGAATGACGTTTTACGTTTCGTTTTACTTTAGGTGCTCATTTTCAAATTTGGGAAAAATCGGGCACGACTAATATCTGTACCTTAAAGCTGAAAGGCTGGAGGTCACATTTTTTGCAAAATTCATTTATGAATGTTATTTTGTTCATATATTCAGATTCTATTAATGCTAAAAACATTATAGTCCTCCGGTATACCGCTACTGAAGTAGCTTGTTCTAGAACACCAGTATTGCATTAATAATACTCGTGCTTTCAATAAAATTCAACGGTTTGCTGGTATTAAAGCAGTGAATACCGAATAAATTCCACAATTTTTATAACAAACTACCTCTGATGCAGCGAGGGATTTGCTGTTTTTCACATGGGTACAGTTTACTTTCAATGACTGTTTTATTGCTATTAATATCATGTCAATAAATTTATATTTACAATTTATTTTCCTAACTATTTCATATTTTGATTAATGGCGCGTAATATAATGTGTTTGCCTTAAGAAAGTTTTATAAATACATTGTTTTTCATTAAATATTCCACATTTCTTTTTATACTAAAGTCCGAGGAGGAATTAGGGCCCGGGCCGGGCGGTTAGAACAAAAAACATTGAAGTCCAATGAAATGTTTCAGCAATAAATTATGTTTTTACTTCGAGAGATACATTTGAAACAGTTTTACAACTTCGAACCGCTCTCCTGAACAATTTACCAAATGTGACTTCCAGCATTTCAGCTTTAAGGTACAGATATAATGCCGGGTAGGCAGTTAATATTCGGGTATCTGTTTATGAAAGAAAATCACGTGTTTTACTGCGTCGCCAAATGTTGGTTTTCCCTACCCGAGATAGATAGTGAACAGACATGGACCTCCAATAAACACAAGTCCCGCGATGTATGATTGTTGGCTATAGCTGAAATGTACAGTGTACAGTGTGCAGTATGTACGCTCAGTGTATCGACGGTATAAGTGTATAGTAGTTGTTGCCTGTAGCCGCTAGCCGCCAGCTTCAGTGCGTCCGAGCGCAGAAAACTAAACAATGCGTTGCCGAAATACTCCGATAGTCTGACACATCGACCTCAAACCGCAAACTAACACTGACTCGCTGACTTCTATCTTCCTGGTCCCTGGTCACTGGTCACTGGTTACTAGTTACTAGTTACTAGTTTCCAATCACCATCTATACAGTGCGGTGAAGTCGTTAAAAGTTCCTTGTGAAAAAAGTGCATTAACCCCAGAATATCATTCCTGACATGGAAAGCAAAGGTATTTATTTAACAATAACGATTTTTTTAAATCAAAACATTCATACCCATATATTATTACCAAATGTTTCCTTTTGACATAATTTACTAATTTACTTTACTAATAGGCCTGTAAACATGAATTATTTGATACTTTTATCAACTAAACTAGATTTTTTAAAGACATATTCACGTTCTTAAACTTTACTCTAAATTTTACTCTTTACTTTAAATATTGCCGTTCAACTAGTCTGAAAATTATTTATTTACGGACATTGTCCATTTATACAATTCATAGGAATAAATATTACAATAAAAGAACAGTTAAAAACATTAAAAAATAATATAGAAGCATTGACAAACACAAGGGACATCGAGACAAGTTCTGGACTGTTTATTTAGTGCTCGTTTAAATCGTTGTAAACTTAAACCAAAAGTCTAGGTCTTGTATTGAGTTAATAATACGACAAAGACGGGTCATTGCAGAATTAAGGCCATGGTTTGTTATATGCTGATCGATGATTCTCAAACAAATAGTAGGAATATAGAAATTTACCTGTGCCAGTAATGATGGCACATCGATTATACCATTTAGTACGCCGAACATATATATTATAGAATCAACGTTTTAGTCGACTAGAAATATTTAACATTGACTCTATATCAGTATATGAATAGTTACCTCTCTATACTTTTCGAATCAAGCGACGTTGGAGTGATTCAATGTAATTTATACGATTCACATAGAATGGAGACAATACCACGGAGACATATTCTAAAAGAGAGCAAACAGTTGTGCAATAAAGAGTTCTGATAAATAACAAAATTGTGTGAACAATTTAATCAAATTGTGGTACAGCGTGGTTCGAACCCTGAACTTCTGGCACTACCGCGGGATCTCAATACGGTTTTAAAAAATACGAGCGTATGCTTTATAGTTAAAATATAATATGTACTTACATAAATTATCAATTCTTAAGTTTTTACTTGTTTTGAAAAATCTCAAACACAGTTTTTACACTTTTTTTATTTATTTATTTTTAATTTATTGTAATTTATTTTTTGCATTTTACAATAGGTATATACTAGTTACAAATACAAACAAAAACTTTTACATTAACACAAAAAAAAACCACAAAGGCATGGCCTGTGTGTGGGTTTAAATTTATTTTTTAATTGAAATAAAGGCTACTGGAAGAATACAATAGATAAGTAAAAAAATTAGTGCTGATATTAGAACACAATTTTTTGTCACTAAAAATGAGAAAATTATAGTAAAAGTATATTCTATTCATTAAAAAATGAAGGTATTTCAATCCGTTTTTTTTATCCATAATTTTAACAAAGTATATTCAATATTCATGAGAGGTTTTGCATTTAAAACAATTTATACCTGCTTATGTAATATTGTGTTGTGGATATTTCCATATTTTATCTCAAATCTAATACTGCACAAATGTAAGTCAAAATCAAACGGCGCTCGGCGCCAAACGAAACCACTTTACCGCCATTTTGGAGCAAAAATGGCGGGAAAATTGGATTATCTATTCGATATTATTTGAAAGTGCCCGAGGCCCCGAGGTTGAATATTTTTTTTTTACTAGAACGCGATTTACAAAACTTTCTTATTCTTGCCTGAATTTGATTTTGTGATTTTTAACCCGTGCAGAAAAGTACCTATTTTTATTTTTGTTTCCCTAAATCTTAAAAACGCTGATAAATTTAAAGTGGGTAATGTGTAGGTATGTGTGCAATGGTGTGTAGTGGTGTGGGTTTTGTGTTCGTGTCCTATATAAAAAAAGAATAGTCACCCAAGAGTCACCCAAATCCAAAACACGTGTTGTATTTCAAGAATGAGATGCAAAACAAAACAAGAGACAACAAGCATTAAACTCTGAGACATAATATTCTGGATTCTGTCGACGTTGCCAACTTATGCTAATTTGATTATTGTTCATTGTACTTTACACATTATTTTATTTTATTAACATAAACGGCAAATCTGCCTTTTACAAACATTTATAATGTTAACATATTGGCTTAATATTTTTTTTTTTTTTTTTTTAAAAACAAGATTTATAAAATAAAAAAAGATTAAACCAAAAATTATACAAGATTTATATTTTTTTAAAATAACCTAAAAATTATACAGCATATTCAGTAGAAAGTTTAAGTAATAAAACACTACAGTAAAACAACAAGAAAATCATAAGTACTGTTTCACAAAGCTAGGCAAAGTGAACAAAAAACTGGATTTAAAATGCATGAATAAATAAATATAATTACCATTCACCATCTTTGAAAAAGTTCAAAACGTTTGTTCTACAGAAACAATACTCTACACTAAATATATCAGATACGTGGGAATAACTATTGCCGAGTTCATGAAGTATATTTAATACGGCATTACAAGTATACACTGTTCGTGAATTGTTGCTACAAAACGGTGGCACCTGTCTAGTCATTCTTCCAGGCACCCTGAAGTTGATGAGAGATAATAGTTCAGGGCAATCCCATATTGCATTTACAATTTTAAATAAATTTAAAAGGTCTATAATTTTTCTTCTATCGTTAAGTTTTAACAAATTTAATGTTTTTAGTAAAAACATTATGTTTTAACAAATTTAATGTGTTTAGTAAAAACATTAAGTTTTAACAAATTTAATGTTTTTAGTAAAAAATCGTAATTTAAAATTCATGACTGATTCTAATTTATATACCGTAAGATTTTTTTTGACTCTTTCAAGAGAATTTTGGTGATAGTTGTAATAAGGAGTCCATATTGTAGAGTTATACGACTATTGTTATTATTCGACTATAAGTGATGTAGTATTAGATATATATCTACATACGAACAAAATGTGTTTATTAAGAAGTATTTACGTTCTTATGGTTTACCCAAATATTTCATTTTGAGGGCCATTTTATTTATTTATTAAGGAAATCATACAGTCTTTATATAAATACAAGGTACAAAAGAACAATTAAAAAAAGCAAGACGAATTACAGATTTCACATTAATTTATTATGAATGCAGGAGGAGAGGGGAAAAAATAATTAAATTATAAAAAAATAAATATAAAAAATATAAATATTAAATAAAAAGTACATAAAAAAGGGAAGACATTATAAAGCGCTTGTGTTTTCAACGCGTTGTAAATATATCACCATTAGAAAATGGGAATCAAGTTGGGGTAGAGTGGGATTCGAACCACGCCGTGAGTCCGAAACACTAGCTAGCCACGGGACCACAACCCGATTCAAAATGACATTATTAGCTATCCCAGTCTTGATTAATGTCAATGTTAATTATCTTTTATTGGGTATTTGAGCAGTTTCACTAAATTAGTCATCATCATCATAATTCCCTTTCCGCACCCAATGGTGCATATGGCACTGCATCGGTACACCATTCTCAGCGTATCTTGATAAAAAAAATGTTACATGAAGTTAAGATGATCAGTTTTACGCTTCAGGTACCAGTCCAGGGACTATGAAATATTCTGGTGTGAAAACACCCTTTTAAATAAATAATTCATATCAACCATTTCGGGAATCTAACCCGAAACCTCTTGAATGGTAGGCAAACGCGCTGACTATTACGCCACAAGGCCGACGATAAACAAAACAAAAAACACATTATGGAAAAATTATCTTAATAAATTTGCCGGTTGATGCCGCCCGTCAATTAATAAATGCGTTTGTAGTGTCTAGAGTCGATTATTGTAATGGTATCTATGAAGGTCTACCAATGAACAAAATGACTCGCCTACAATCTGTATTGAATGCCGCAGCGAGACTTATTTTCGGAATCTCTAAGTTCAGTCATATCACTCCACTACTTCGGGAACTACACTGGCTACGTTTTCCACAGAGGGTCGAATACAAACTCTGTTGGCTTATGTATAAGTCACTGCACAACTCGGCTCCGGAATATCTTAGGGAACTATGCATTCCAGATGAACTAGCTGACAGGCGTCTCACGCTTAGATCAGCTACGTCTACGGCGAGAGGAAAAGTTATTATACCTATACGCAAACAGCGCACTAAATTTGGTGAACGCGCATTCGCGGTCGCAGGCCCTATGGCATGGAATGCTCTCCCAGCAGAGGTGCGAGGCTGTGAAAGTGAAGTGATGTTTCGGAAAAAACTTAAAACCCACTTGTTCTCTAAATCATTTGAATAAATCCGTAGCACGTGACAAAAAAATAAATTATTTTAATTAAATTACGAATTTAAAAGCTTCAATTAAATTAACTTAACAATAGAATCACCATGTAAAGCGCCCTTGAGGTATTTTATTACGAAAATGGCGCTATATAAGTTATCCATAATTAATTTAATTAATTTACAAAATGAATAACTCACAGCCGGATGTTTGGTAACTAATAGTAATAGTTACATTTTAAACAATGCCGATCTTTAGCGGCTCTTTTTAATTGGCCATAACATTATAGGTACAATTGTTTATTGTATATTATCTATATTGAATCAGGTCATGGCCCCATGGCTAGTGTCACAGACTTGTGGAACAGAGGTCTACGATTCGAACCCCACTTTACCGCAACTTGATTCCCATTATCTAACATCGAGATATTTACAACTCATTGAAAATGCCCCACTAAATTGAATTATCTGGGGAAATCATCTTTATTATTCACTTATCGCACCTAGTGGCGCATGAGGCACTGCATTAGTTCACCAAATGCAGCGTATCTCGGTCATCTTTTACATGAAAGAAGATGTTTAGTATTAAAAACTTCGACTCCCTATTCCGCCAAATTCTCACAAAATAGTAGAGCAGCTAGAAGGAACCTACCTTTTGCAACTAAAAAGAAACTCCCATCTAAATAAAACAAGCTTCGAGTTCAGAAATTACATATATACTAAAATAAATTACTACAGTTCTTTGACAAACGAAAAAACCTCGTAAATATTGATTTTATGTGATTATAATTAGAAGATAAAAATAAAAATACATTAATAAAATAATGTATCGTTTTTCCTATCATTTTTTTATTTAACCATTCATGTTCTATAGTAGGTGGGGTATTGTAGGCTTTTCTTTTGAAAACAGTGTGCCAACGTACTTCATTTCCGTTTCACAGAATACGGGGTTTATTCTTTCTCTGCAGTCTCAATCCTGAGGATTGGTTTGCAGCAAAGTCCTGCATCTCGTCTTCCATTGGTCTCTATTTTCTGCAGCCCTCTTCAGCTCGACATATGATTCGCAGTTAAAATCTTCGCACACTTGCTCCAAATATTCCCGTCGGGGGCGACCTCTATAATTTGTCATGCTGGAGACCCTTATGGCGCATAATGTGGCCGATCCATCGGGCTCGCCTCTCTGAGATGGTTTTGATTAGGTGCCTACCTTCTTCGATTCTGTTTAGAACCTCGTCATTAGTGATGTGGTCTCTCCAGCAAATTCCTAATATTTTTCTGTAGCACCACATCTCGAAGGCCTCTAGTCTTTTTTTATCTCTTTCGGTAAGGCACCATGTCTCACAACCGTACATCAATATGCTCCATACATATGTCTTGCTAAGTTGCTTGCGGAGTTTTAGATTGATATTATTTGACTCAAAAATCTTTGATTTTTTGTTAAACGCAAGCTTTGCTTGGTGTATGCGGCAGTCGACTTCATATTATAAATACATAATGATACTATACAAATACATGCATTAACAAATGCAACGATAAGTGTTCCCTTATCTCGCTAATGAAATGGTTACTCGATATACAAAGGATTTCTTGTATTAAAACAGCGACGCTACATTTGCTGTATATTTTGTCTTCGGCATATTTGAAAAATGGCGGCGTTATGAATCACAGCTTCTGTTTTAGCGCGCGGTACAAAGGATGACTCGATGATAAAGTCGTTTCTAACGATGAATATTCAATTTACACTCCATAAATAATCACAGAAAATATTTTCCGTCTTATAGTGATGTATTACAATAATAAATTACTGAATGCAAATCGCAAACCTAATGATTATGTTAAATTTTTATTCGACAATACAAATACGAAACACGCTTTGGCTTGCGTCAGAATACGATAATTATTAATTGTCCTATAGCAATATTGGTATGACAATCCGAACCTTCGATTAGGTACATAAGTACTACAGTACATTATTATCATACAAAGCATTGTTTTCTTCTTAGGGGAGAAAGCTTGTTAGCGCCACTCATTACGGTAATTTTAATCAACTTACGCGTTGCTCTTTGATTATAAATTATCCGATAATAAGCCATGCGGCTACAAATCCCGCGTTAAAAATAATATTGTAACTTGTAACATTAATTAAATGATGATGATCCACGAGTTATCTACGTATACATATTACATATTTAAAATTGATAACTCTGCCGTATTGTTAACTCGAGACAAGATCTGGACTTTTTGGTTTAAGTTTACAGCGATTTAAACGAGCACTAAATAAATAGTCCAGATCTTGTCTCGATGTCCCTTATGTTTGTCAATGCTTCTTTTTTTATATTTTTCTGTTTTAAACTATTCTTTTATTGTAATATTTAAACCTTATAAATTGTATACATGGACAATGTCCGTTAATAAATAAATAAATAACATTTTTTAACAATTTTAATTGGTTAGTTAGTGACAATGTGCAATAGCGATTGTATAAAAAAACCTTTTTTGGTATGACGAGTAACGCTTATAACAAACAAATTTAATCAATCCCATCTTCCTCGTTTGACCAAGTTTGACTGTATTTTTTTATTCAATTGATTTACATTGATCAATTTGTACATCTCTAACATTTTTGCAAAATGATGTAACCTTGTAAGAACGTCATTAATAATTGGGTTTATTTTAGTTTTAAAGCTGATTTATATAAGTTTGTTGATTTATATGTCAAGCATTGTATTAAAAAAATTAATGAACATGCCAAATACGAATGCTTTTTTGTGTGTCAATATAAATCACTCCTTAGCCGTTACTACAAAGTTATGTCGTTACTTTTTCCGATAACTGTCATTCTAATCAAGCTGTATTTTAAGGACTATAATAAAAATGTTTGTAGCCAGGCCGGATTTCCTTCCTAAGGAGTTATTTAGATCTAAATTTGGCGCATCAGAAAGAAAAAACATTTTTAAACATAAAAATTTTGCTTAAAATATAATGTAGAAATCAAATTTATTTACAGTTCAAATACGTTTTTTTTTAATAAAAAAAACTATTAACATATTACAACAGAGATGAAGAACATTTAAGAGGCGGTAATATAGAGGTCTAGGCATCTACAGGGCTTATTCGTCGATGCGTTTTGTAGCTGCAAGACTTTTTGTGATGTTAGTTATCATTTTATGTCAATGTTATCAACTATCAAATATCTAAATTTAGTAAATGGAGTCTAAAATTTCAACCGTCCATGCGCTCAGTATGGACGGTTGAAATTTATGTATCATGCAAGACTTATTGTAATCTAACTTTTATTTTTATAAATTTGTATTTTATTTCGTTTTTTAAAATCTCACATAAACTCTAAACTTTCTTTGCCAAATAAAATATTTAAAAATAAAAATGTAAATAGGGGCTAGATTTCTTACTTTCCATGCGCTCTGTAGCTGCAAGACGTGCTGTTATCTAGCTCCTATATATCATAATTGGAGACGAGGAACTAGAATCCCAACCGTCCATGCGCTCTGTAGCTGCAAGACGTGCTGGGATATTCATTTATTGTACAGCGCCCTTGAGGTGGTTTTCAGGAAAATGGCGCTATATAAATTATCCAAACATTATTATTATTATTATTAACTCGAAGCCGGAATAACAATAATGTATGCTTTTAATCCTAGCGCCAATATAAATCTACTTACGCTTCGGAGGAATATATGAACATATTTTTGATATTAATTATTAATCTTTTATATTTTTCTTAATGCTTACAAACAGCAATATGAACTTTTTTCAAAACCCCTATCGCGGTAAATTCACTTTCCTTTTTATTCCTTTAGGGGCTTTACTGAAAAACGTATTTCGCCTACACGGAATTTCACTTTATTTCCTTTCGTTCGTCAAACATTGAGAGTGATAAGTCTTTCGTCTAACTTAACATAATATGCAAAATAGCATATTTATTCAGATACATACATTGTTGGATATTTAAATAACAGAAAGAGCACTCCGGAAATATGATTACGTGCTTAATTTTATTATTTTGGGAACATAATCTGATATAGCCCGGAACGACACATACTGAGTGTTAATAAAATGATGGACTTGAAATAATGACGTACGTATTAGTAAATTAATGTTTGATTATATCAATATTTATCTTCAAATAATACATACGAGTACATACCGTTATGCTTGAAGTTTATTTTTATAGTCGATTTATAAATGTAAATGTACACATTAAGCTGTATTTATTGAAGTAGGTACTTAAAATTGATGATCACCAATAAGTAGATAGTGCAGTTTGCATTTTGACGTCAATAATCGTTGCTAAAACAGCTAGCTGTGGCCATAAGTTCCACTTAAACAATGCGCAAGTACTCCCAGAGGAGAATTACCAACAGGAAATGGCTTATTAAAAAGGCATGGAAGCTATTTAAGAAATCAGAATGTAGGTACTAGGTACACAGCACTTAGTATGCGCCTCTAGCACTAGTTAGTACTGGTGGAGATAAACTTACGCGCTCGGTATATTTTGGACACCTAACAAAATCATCCTTACATCAGTATCGGATATATTTTTTTACTCTTTATGTACGTACTGTGACGTGCAAGTAATATTAAATCAAATACATTAATATTTAAACTTTTTATACATAATATTATTTCATTTGCCAATATTGTACGTCACGAAGTACCTATAATACTATATTATATATATATAGATACGTGTTCCGTCACTTTACCTAGCATGAGCTTTTTATGTTACTCATTTTGCCTTTACAAAGGCGTAAACTTGTGCTCGCTTAAAATAAGTATTTGTTAAAAATTGGCAGACAATGAAAAACACTGGTCAGGTGTAATTAACCGAACTTTGCACCAGTTTGACAAATGAGCTTTATCTTTTTCCATATCCCTATTTCGTGATATTCAACTTTTTATGCTTGTAGTTTTTTGCACGTAAAATCATTTTTAATAAAAACTTGCATTGTTTGAATTTTGTGATTTCGTTTTCTTTTCAAACACAAAAATATCGAATTGTTGAAAGAAATTAATTAAAGTTTGTGAGTTTATTCAAATTAATCATGGTCCTTAAATAAGCTAACTTATTTAAATCTTAATTTCGGCTACATATTTGAACGTGAGCTAGTAACATACAACATTAGATGGATATTTAAATAACTGTTTCTGAAATATGGTGGTGTTAGATCACGTGTGTGCTTATGTTGCTTTTCTTCACATGCTAAACATTAAACGTTATTATAATGGCGCCATTTACTGGAAACATGCGTAGAATCTTTACAAACATCCTGCATCCTGCACAAAATGTATACTGTTATGATAATAAACTTATATGTAGAATGTATAATACTAGGCTTGTAATAACTCCCTTCAATGAACTATCTACGCCTGTTCATTTATGAGCCTTACAAAAAAAGAATGGCATGTCTAATACCTCCTATAATATCTACCTATACTTTCGATTTTATAGCTAATTTAAGATTTTTAACTTCTAACAGTAATGAATATTAAGTCACAAAATATTTTTCAGTCTGCCCATCACTAGGAAGATCGCAAAAATTCTTATCCGAATACCAAATTCTCACTAGTACTCATACAAGCATTACTACTTCTTATTCTGCGCTGATGTTTCCATGACTGATTTAAGCTGTAACCTACTCAATAAACTTGAACGACTTCAGAATACATGTATTAATTATATTTTTGGTGTGAGAAAATATGACCACATCTGATTATTGTAGGCAACTGAAATGGGTCAGCATTAGACAGCGAAAAGACTATCACTCCCTCTCACCTCTCACTACTGTACTCCATAGTCCTAACGCTCCTATATACCTTCGAGAAAAATTTCAACGCTTTTCAGTTCATGATTTATCTCTTCGTTCTAATTCTCAAAGGCACCCTCTTAATAATCATCCACAATTCCTCTTTCTTCTCTAAATCATATAGTGTCCACGCGTCTCGACTGTGGAATCATCTCCCATTCAATATCAAAGATGTCTCTACGGTATCTCTATTTAAATCACGTCTGAAGAAATATCTCATTTCTCTTCCTTTATCTGTCCTCCTTTCGTTGTTCATTTTTATTCCCTTTTAATATTGATTACTAGTACTGTATTAAGGTAATTTTTATAAAAATGTTTTTATCTCTATTTTTGTACATATTTAGTTATTTACATTTTTTATTTTCTAATGAAAACGCTTTGAAACTTAAATTATATACAGTAAATAACAGTTGTATTTTACTGGTTGATTGGAAGAAATTGTAATTTTGCATTATTTCCAGCTAATGTACAATTTAAATTATGTACAATTTTTTTAATAAATAAAAAATATACATAAATATAAAATTCATATTTGAACACTAACTTTGTGATTATTCGTTATAATAAAATAAATATAAAACAACTTTGCTTTATTTTTAAAATATACAGTTTTTCCTGTATATCGTGAAAATGTAAGTGGAGGAATTAAAAATAGAAAATGGAGACGAAAAAAGAAAAGTAATAAGTTCATTTTTGTTTCGCATGGAACTGGTTGTGAATTTTTATTTATTAGTTTATAAGAATTCGACAACTGTCAACAATGTTGAAATCTTTATCAAAACACGTGAATGTATTCCAATATATTATGAATAGCTGGTAACGTGGTGGCATAAGTTCCTAAATCATACTTGAGTGATATACATACATAGACGTTATCGTATTTCGTTTTCTTTGGCGTTCTAAATTCTAAATCATTCTTCCCCAGTTAGTAACCAGTGGGTAGTAAGTATAATACTTTGATCTCTTTGGGATGCTGCGTGCCGCGAGCCCGCGAGCCACAAGCCACAAGGCGTAATTCCAGTCCTTGTAATTTGGGCTCGGAAGGTGTTATGTTTACAGTTACCGGTCACCGTGAGCATGAAGCATTTACTGTTTACTGGATCAGTACACGGTGCACGTGGCTCCTGATTCCTGGCACACGTGCTCGCATTCTTTGGCGCACCGCGATTCATTCACATGACGGAACTAGAACAACGATCATCGCTTTTCTTCGAAATATTTAGTTTTTATTTAATACTCATACTCACATAGACCTCCCACATTCAGCTCCATTTTGTCATCGAGCCTCGAGATAAACAAGCAATTAGCAGCAATAAATAATTATTACCTATCCATTCATAGTTAATTAATTTCTAATCATATTCTTATTACCATTATTCAGAATTAATGTGTAGATATGATATAAATTATTATGTTATAAAATATCATTGCGTCCAATGTGTCTGTTAACGTAAAGCGGCGTGTATAATTTAAAAATTAATATCATAAAATGTTTAGTAAGATATTTGAGTAAAGGAAATGAGCACGGAAATGGACCTACCTTTGATATGGTAAGTAAAATAAACAATTAAATTCACTGTAAATTACGATATTTAACAATTTTCACAACAATACGCGACGATTCCAGGAATTCTCATACAATGTCAACATTTTTTTTGTAATGTTCCAAATCCAAATATTCTTATCTTCTATCTTGATGTTAGGAAGGTACCATAAGAATAGGTTAAGAGAAGGATGGGAAACAAAGGTAATCGTCTAGGGCTGGGATTCCAAATGCTCTCGCGGCCGTATTATCTCATGTATTTACATCCAAAATTCACGAGAAAAACTGTTTTTTCGTGCCGTGAGAGTGGCTCAGAATAGCACCCCTGGGCCGCAATTATGAACGGCTATCTTCATCGGTATATACTCAGACGGTATAAACTAATATCGATATTTATATACGAAAGTATGTATGTTAGCATGAAAATTCTAAGTATTTTCGTCGGTAACCTGCAATTGAACATGTATGGAAAAAAATTGTTTAAATATTATATTTTTCCTACAGAAAACTTAATTTTAGTTTGTAGATAAAATTGAAGATAAATTTTAACTTCCCATCAAAATACGTACCCTGAAATGAAATCGATATTGCTTCGATTTACGCATTTAAAATTATAGCAATGAAAAAATAATTCCAAATAAGCCATTCATTATTCCCTTTCCTCACCTAATGGTGCATAAGGCACTGCATTAGTACATCGACCTCAGCGTATCTTGATATTTTTGTTAAATAACATTAAAGGCAGTCTTATTTCAGGCGCCAGTCCAGGAAATATAAAATATTCTAGTGAAAAACACGTTTTTAAATAAATATATCATGCCATCCATGTCAGGTACTAAGCCTAAGACCTCTTGCATAGTAGGCAAACGCGCTGACCATTTGACCGCGAAGCAGACAAATAAGTGCCTCATTTATCGTGGATTAAACGTTCAGAAACTTTTTTTACTAAACCATGGTTTTTCCGCTAGGGATTTTATTTTTCAATGAGAAAGTTCAGTGGTTTTTTTTTTTTATTTGTTAATAAAAAAAATATCACCAAAATTTAAAAAAAAATATTTTTGAGTCGTATTATCAGCGCTAAGTTTTGTAATTTTGAAATTACTCCGCCCGTGACGTCACAAGTTCTAGTCGGTGAGTTTTGATTGGTAAGTTGTTTTCCCAGAAATCAGAAATCTATCACAACACTCTATTATCGGTTGATTTGGAGAACTTGTGACGTAGTTCGAAGTAGTTTATTTTTCATAAAACGGTTTTGATTATTTTTTTCTTACATTTTAGTGAAACTTCGCCGCACAGTTAAAATGTTTTTATTTTTACAGCATGTAGGTAGACATTTTTTACATCCAATTTTCCGTACCCCTGAACTTTCTCAATGTGAGACACAAGGAAGTAATTGAAGTTGTCTAAATAATTTATTATTTTTCATATTACAACAGAAATGGAGAATATTTTTAAAGAAGGGAATATGAAAGTCTAGGTCTTAAAAAGGTTTATGACCTGTCATTAGCTGGATTAAGTGGCCACTTTATACACTGTGTAAAATTCACCACTAGTATGTCTGTCTCTGTCTCGTCTAAGTTTGAGCATCGAAGTTGATTTTTGGGAAGCTGAAACCTTTATTGATCCGGGTGAGATTCATTTGACTTAATTATTTCACCTAGGCAACGCCTAAAAATATGTTGCAATTTTATGTTTCTTCTTGAACCAGTTGGTTTTATGAACAATGTTTTTAGTTTGTCTAAATTTTTGGAGACATGGACTGGATTTCACCCCCTCGAGAGTTATTAAGATTAACATATTACAACATAGTTAGAGAACATTTTTAGAGGCAGGAATATGAATATGCCATTGATTTAAAATTTGGACAAACTTAAAAAATATTTGTCGTTATACAATAAAATATTTTCATTCTTTGGACTTTGAACATATTCTCCCGCACCCGCCTATAAGGACTGGTGGGTCGGTGTAAATTTAGTCTCCGGATCCAGATGTTCAGGACAGCCGCCCGCTACAGGAAACTGTGCGGGAAGGAGGGAGGAGGGGAAGGTAACTAACCCGAAATACTCCCAATGCGTATTCCGCCGTGAAATTTAATTTTAGAACATTATAAGTCATATTTGCCGAGAGGATAACGGCAAACAGGCGCGAAAGTTCTGCGATTCTGGATATACTCGCACCTGGATGCATAAACACGGAATCTCAAGAAATAAGGAAATTTCATACATGATAATAAATATGTACCGTATAATAATAATTCAGAAATCAGCGGCGTACCGGCGTATTGGTACCTACTACATTTTACAATACTTGTTTTTTTTTCATGTTCCAATAAAGAGCTTGCGTAAAACAGCGAAAAAATATTGTAAAGTTACTGAATTTAATACAAGTAAGTACAGTTTTTGCTACCGAACGTGTTAATGGTCACGAGGAAAAATAGCAATATCCGACATGAGCCCTCCATATAATTTGCCAAACTCACAGCGAAAGGGGCGATGGAAGCAATAGAGTTAAAATGAATTAAAGTCGCGGTTCATGAACTTTTGAATACGAGGATAAACTGATAGTTACTTTTTTTTACTATAATGCATGATGTAATTTTTTAAACAAAAGCTCAAAGAAAATCTAAGACGTCTTTCGATTTTTGAAAAAATCTTTTATATTTCTCTACAACAACAACAGCAATAAACCATCATGCCGTTCCTCGTAGGGGTACGCAAAAATGATAGAACGTCACTTTAATTTGTCTTTGCATACAGACCCTCTACATTCAAAAATATTTTAATTTACGGGCGCCGATTATTCCAAATTTTGACAGTATTTGTTTAGTTTGGTCATACCATATCTTTCTCGGTCTTCCTCTTTTTTTGCGTCCATCAACATTCGCATCGTAAATCTTTTTAGCCGTCCATTCGCTCTACAACGTTTAAACCAACGCACGACTCCTTTCTTGACTTTGTCGATTTCTCCAATTTAAAAATGAAAAAAAATTGGTCGGTATGCTCAAAATGTCTTTAAGCTTTTTCATTGCTCTATTTTGGGTGAGACTAAATTTAGATTGGAATTGAAGTTCGTAGAGTTGTGTCTGTTACTATCCGATAACATTTGATTACCGAATATTGATTCGCGAGAATACTGTGGCCTTATTCCGTCACAGTTTCGTTTAGTAAGTTCGTTCGTTTCTCATCTATCCATCTCACTATAACGCAATCAAAATCGTATTTCGCTCTCATTTCCGCTCAACTGATACGAATGAATTTACGAAACGAATTAGTTACAGAATAAGGCCACTGACTACCTAAGTAGACTACAAACAAGATCCCGATGAAACTAATTCTTATAAATGTTCCTTTAAATGTGTGCACTGGCGATGGCGCTGGACACAGAATTGATTATTGAATCACAATTTATTATGATTAACATTGATTAAGTTAGCCCTTAAGTTTGATCATGTCTGACAAGTAATTATAAGAAATGTTCAATTAATAACACTTAAATAGCGTTCTTGTTGGACCACTTAAATCTAAAACCACTAACTATTTACAGTTTCAGTGATTTTTTTACATGTAATACCTACTAAGTAATGCTGGAGTTGCGTTCGTTGTAAGTTGTAAGGTTATTATAATGTATTATTTCTCTGTTGTGAGGTTTAAATGTATTTACATACCAATAACATACCTCAACACTTCAATCATAATTATTCAATCTATACTATTTTTACTGCCAAATTTCATTTAAAAAATAACTAACTATAAACATAACTGTTTGCTAGTATTAGAACATGTTGCTAAATTATTGTTATGAGTTATAATAGTATCGAACTTTTTCCGTCAGTAATAATTATCTCGTCGTTATTGGCTATATTTTTTTGAATAAAAAGGGTTCGATTTGGACACTAGAAAAAAAATAGAAAATAAAGACTTTTTTTATTATTTTTTTAATAAAGGAGTAACAGTATTATTACTGACCTTAGGTACATATTTACATTATAATTTTTCAAATGCACACATTCGCTATGCATCGTATGTTTCGGGTGACCCTGTGTAGGTTGAATTCATTCCAACGTTTCGGTTTCTGTTGCAGGAGCCATCTTCAAGGTAAACTATGTGTATTTGTTTTTTTTCATGTAAATCTTTTTTTTTCTTTATACTATTGATTAATATATGATTAACACATATTTTTATTTTCTATGCATCTACTTTTATAATTTTTCAATGTTATTCCTGTGACTTTTCAAAAAAGAGAGTAGCTCTTGTGCTTGGAGAATAACTTACACTGTTATATTTATTTAGTAATTAGATGTTTTGAAATTTCGAATATAAATAAGAAGAAAAAAAAAATATACGGACTGAAAAGAAAAACAGAAAATAATAATACAGTAATACTAATTAAAATAGAAAGCTGTTTTTACTCGGGTTCAAAAAATTTATTTACTAGTTTTTAGTTAATTGGGGAGATTATTGTAATTTTTTATTCCTTTGAATACAAAACTATTTTGATCATGACTTGTGTGGAATTTAGGAATATGATATTATTATGGTATCTGAGTGACTTATAAATCTCAAATTCGTTTAATTTTTCATCTTTGTAAATTTGTATAATAGAATTTATTTTTAAAATAGTTTCTATGGTATGAACTTTAAAAAAATTATATGGATAATCCATGTTGAAATTACTTTGTTAATTAATCTTGCCTTTGCTCTTTTTATATTGATGTATCATGCGTTATTTTTTATGGTTCCTGATTTTGTATAATATTTGTTGCTTTAATGAATTATTCGTCCTAACTCAACGCAGGACTTTGGTGCCATGGAGTTAAATATAAAAATAAAGTACTGTGAATGAAATGAATATTTTAGTTTTTACCTTCTCCTCCTTCTTTCCTTCCCATTCCCCTCCTCTCTTCATAGTTTAGTGTAGATTTAGGGTTAATTTTTCGTTTCTATAAAAAAATGTATACATTTACATTAATATATCTAGAATATGTCCATATACCTGCTATTTATTTTCTCAAACTGAACAGTTTGGGTAAGGTAGGAAGAAATTCCCTTAAGGCAATTAGCCCGCCCATATATGTATCATCATCATCATTCCCTTTCCGCACCTAAAGGCGCATAGGGCACTGCATTAGTACACCAATAACAGAGTATCTTGATGTTTTTTTGTTAGATGAAGGTAAGATGATAAATCTTACGCTTCAGGTGCCAGTCCAGAGACTAAGAAATATTTTAGTGTAAAAAAACCTTTTCAAATAAATATTTCATATCAACCAGGTCGGGAATCGAACCCGAGACCTCCTCCATCGTAGGCAAACGTGCTGACCATTGCGTCACGAGGCCAACTGTATACAAAGTGTTTAATAAATACTGTAAATAAATAAAATATATATTATACTGAAAATATGTGATGAAAAATGTGTTTATGTACTAGTAGTTTGTACCGTGTCGCAAACTGCAGTGGTACATTAAGTGTAATTTTGTTCTTTCTCATATGTATAGTTAACCCTAAAGATGGGTCCTGCAACGGTAGCCAAAACGTCGGAACGATTCCAACCTACACAGGACATAAAACAAAGATACATATTGATGGTCTTTTGCGATGGTTCGGTCATGTGGAGCGAATGAATGATGAAAGAACGGCTAAAAAGATTTATGATGCGAATGTGTCTGGTTGTAGAAGTCGAGGAAGGCCGAGAAAGACATGGCATGATCAAGTACAACAAATTCTTGAAAGTGGTCATGTGAAAAGTCGGAATAATCGACGTGCGTGCATGAGAAGATGTATGAATGTGAAGGAAGCAAAGGAAGTGTGCCAGGACAGAGTGGTGTGGCGTTCTATCCTCTCTGCCTACCCGTCCGGGGAAATGGCGTGATGGTTAGTTAGTTAGTTAGTTACATATTGATAACAACGACCGTGAAAATCTATGCACCTAGTGTGCCAACTGTTCTTTTAATTTTGATTTAAATTGAGTTTTCTAGTTTATTTATTTTATTGCGTGGTTATGGAAATGCGGCAAACAATTGTTTGATGTTAATAATTTTCATAATAACTTAAAGTTCAATTACCTTACAGATAACAATTTATCTTAGAGTCGGTTACTCACAATTTACATATCTAAAATATTATATGTAGGTACCTACTACTTATATTTCTTACACATATCTACTCGTTGCGTAATATAATGTAGGTACGTATAAGAAAATTTAATAAATGTCTCGACAGATATAATTTTATCGCTTACAAATAGACCATTTATTACTAGGAAGCTGTAAAAATTACGTTTCCATCCATTTGTCACGCACTGTTTTTATTTACTATTCAGCTGTAGTTTTGTTTTACGAGTGTACGCGACAATCTTGCTTGACAAATTATGGAATTATTCAACACTTGTGTGCAAAGTAATGTGAAATCTCGAAGCTTTAAAATCCTTTAAATTTAAATGTTGATGTCACCGATTTTTTCATTCCCATTTATATTCCAGAATTTTTATTGCGTCACCTTTATTGATTGTAATTTCTTTGTGAATAGATTAGAATGACCAACTGTGTATGCTCATTTTACAAGACATCTGATTAAAAATTACAGGATTTAGACCAATTTAGGGTAAAAATACGGGGCACCACATTTTTTTTAAACATTTTTATTACATTTTTAATGTTAGTGTTAGAGAAGCATAAACATTTAACTACTGCTAATAAAATTATTCCAGAAATTACGCATTTCGGTTTTTTTATTACGATTTTCTTACATTTATTTTTGACATGATTGTTTCAGAAATGGAGAGCATCGCGGTGGTGTCATGTCGAGAGTCTCCCGAAGCTATCCTGTGGGCTGAATACCTCACTTCCTGCTTCAACAAGACCATCTCCCAGCGTGCTCGACAGCACTACAAGTTAGCACCACTTCATTTCCAACTACTTATCCAATCTACTCACTTGGCCGCCCAATACAAAGAAATAGTCAACAAACTCCATTTCAAGTTACTTCCATTCTCTACTCACCTCTGTGAATCTTTTATTAATATTGTTTATTTTACTCCTGTCTCTAGCAATCATATTCTAAGTTTTTCTTTTTATTTATAATTCTTTTTTTCTATTCCAGGGTATTTTCCATCCACATTGAAGACCTGTGCGAAAGCATAGAGGAGAATGCCCTAGTCAAGCAGATCGCTAGTGCTAAACTACAGCTGTTAATCATGTGTCCGCGGCTGTTGGTGCACGTTGAAAACCTTCCGGAGAATCTTCTAGAAATTCTGAACATCTTCCAATCAGAGAAGGTTTTAACAATGCTACTTGGGGTGAATGACGACATGATTTCAGAAATCCATAGAAAAGGTAGTACTAGCTATAGTATTTAGTTGTATCGTATTTTTCTACATAATTAAAATATTTAGATTAAATTATAATAACAATGTTATTCACAGCGTTCCCCACCTACGAGCAATGGCAAAGAACGATCGTCATAGAACAAGACAACACATTCATTGATGGTTTTCTTACAAAAGCTGTTGATATAATGAGTAGAAAGCATCGTCCAGTAGTAGACAAAGCATCATTTTCGATCATTCCAAAAAAAATAAAGCCTGTAAGTGTCTTAATAATACAATTATTAATTAAATGAAATATCGTCTTATTATCCTGGAAAACTTAACATCCGATATATTTCAGGGTCAAAATAGAGTGATTGCACTTTTGAATGAACCAATAACAAACGAAGATGTTATTACAGTTCAAGTTGATAAAAAGGGTGAAATACTTCAAATACATTCTTTCAAAAAAAGAAATCCTTATACTCTACAGTTTGACGTTCCGGGTAAGTTTTTTTTTTCAAAAACTATCAGAAGGAAGGAAGTCCACGAATTAATAAAATTGTACAATTACAGATTGTTGCTTGGATGTCTCGATGCTTGTATGGATCAAGATTGAAAAGAATGGAGTACCATGCGGAAGTCGTCAAATCAAATGTGAGAGTAGGTTAAGAGAATTGGATCAAATTTTACGAGCTAGTGACAATCCATTAGAGTTCATGTGCCAGGTATAGTAAATCAAAGCAACTACTATGAATTTATTTGGATGTCCAATTTTAACATTTCATTTTAATGAAATAATGTTTCAGACGCTCGGATTCAAAACAACCGATAAGGACCAACTGGACAGCTGGATGCTAACAGCCTTCCAGAGGAATATTCCTCCGCATTTCAATTTGCTCACTACACCTCTCCAAGGCAACATGAAATCCAATTCTAATAGTAAGTTCAAGTGGATAAATATAAGTTATTTTTAATTGAAAACATTGGAATACACCGAAATGTCTTTTTACACGGGGATACGTTCCACGTGCAAAATAAGAATAGGTACTTAAAAAATGGTGAGTCAAAAACAATTCCGGATTTAAAAATGAAATTGTTTACAGCGAAGCGTTTGTAGCGAAGATTCTACATTTAATTTATTAAGAAATATAACATGACGAATGCTTGAATAAATCATAACAAAGATTTTTCACTATCATACTCGTATATAACACGCTTAGTAAGTAAAATAGTGATGCAGGGAATTCCAAAAATTAATAGTATAATTTATTATATTACTATTACGCATTGTTCAATGACTTTTTTGATAAATTATTTGATTTTTGTACTGTTATTTAAAAAATTTAAATTTAAAAAAAAAAGTTTTTTGCATGTGCAAAAAGGGGTTTCAGTGTATTGGATCTAACATTATTCACTTTATTAGGGTTGGGTCTAAGTAGGATCCTTTTGGAAAGCCAGAAGTAATGATTTTGCGTGATTAGGTTCAGAGGAGTATCCGACCTTACTCCACTTTGCGGCGCGCTTTGGTCTGGAGAAGCTCTGCTGGCAGTTGCTGGAGTGCCCCGGGGGGGAGGCGGCGTGCGCCACCCGCAACCTGCGCCATCTCGCGCCCGCCCACCTCGCGCAGCAACACGGCCACACGCAACTGGCCGCAGTCCTGCGAGGATATATGGTAATACATACTTCTGTATTATAGATAGATTTGTTCATTCTTTTACTTTTCAATTTTTGGCATTTACTTAGGTACATGTTATTAAAGTTATTATGTTTTTTCACAATTATTAATTTCGGCCTAAATTATAATTTTTTTTACAAATTAAAAAAATTATTACATTTTTACTTTTAAATACCTGTATTTCAAATCACTCGTCTTGTACTTAATGCTATACAACATTACAGAACAGTTTCCAGGGGTGGTATTATGAATCTTCTCAACCCTTAACCAACCCCTCCTAACCGTTAATTTGGGGATTTTACTTTATAAATGCCATGACACTTTGCTTCATATAATGGCCACACTGGTGATTAAACGTCAAATAATGTATACAATTGTTAGGAAAACGGGAAAAAACTAATACTGTCCAAACCGTTGGACTAAGTTGAAATGACCAATCATTTCAACTTAGTCAAATCGGTAGTCAGATGGCAGAAGGGACCATTTGTAATTTTCAAAAATGTTCAGGAGAGCTGAAATACGTCTCAATTTCAAGACTTTAATCCACAAACTAAAATATTTTTGTGTTGCTTTTCAATAATAAATTACCATTATAAATGACGCTGATTTTTATATTTTTTTGCTGATATATTTTGAATATATTTTGAAATATTAATTAAAATTTTTGAAAACTAAAACATAGACAAAAATACAGATGGTCCCTTCTGCCATCTGACTACCGAAATGTTTTTGGTAATGCTTAAGGTCCCAATAATGTTCTAAATGAAAATCATCATGTAAGATTTCACGTGTTCATGTTTATTTGTCTTTTAATTATCAGTGTGGCCAGATATGAAGCAAAGTGTAAACGCATACACAAAATAAAAATCAAAAAATTGATCACTCTCTAGGGAAGATTCAGAATAGCAAGCCAGGGGGATTTTTTAGCACAGTCTCTAATTATTTAGAATTATTAAGCCCAACATATTAGTATAATAATAAAATTCTCGGTTTTTACCCATTGCTTACGGGAAATAATTTCACCAATGTACAATTATTACAAAAGTACAAAATGCTTAATAATACATGTTTAAATAATCTCCCTCATATGTATATTTTAGACATTATTTCATGGTAACTTTGAGTATTTTTTTTTCTTTTTCTAGCAAATGAACGAGTTTTCGAATATGTACTACTACTTGAAAAATATGAGTGAAGATTCTCCAGAAGCAGCCAGTAATCACGAAAATCATTTAAAGATACTAAACACCGACAACACTCCGGAGACATGGACCAAATTTAGCAATTCTAAAGCCAACATTACTCCGATTAATACTCCCGACAGCAACAGAGCCGATCCTTTCAGCGAAGAGTGCTTACACAACCTGGAGGCCAAGCACTCGCAGCACAAATTCATCAAAACACCCGAGAGTCCTAAAGCACCGACATCACCGAAGCTTCCGTCGGGCGAATGGCTTTACGAGAATGACATGTGTCAGATGAACTCTTCCTTTATCTCCCAGAAAAGTGTACAAAAAGCGATCGAGCACGATTACTTGATACAACCATCCAACATCAAGGTTGAATCATTGGAAAATATTCCCGCAAACCGACCAAAGATGATAGATCTTAACTTGAGTAAAAAGAACAGCAATTCGAGTATTGGCTCACCTGTAACAGAAAAACCTTCTCCTTTCCAATTACCACCGGAATTTTTCGAAAACAAACCAACTTTCAATAACTTTCCTTACAATAAGAACAAACACAGTGCGTCTATGTCGGTGTCATCCAAGAGCTCTCACGATCACGCAACAACGCCTACTGGACAGGATGAGTTAGCGGAAATCATTAATGACTTCAAGAATAATGTGTTCACCATATCGGAAGTTGAGAAGCTGGTACTGGATTGGCGTAACAGAAACGAAACTCAGCAGTCCCTGAAGGAAAAGGAAGAACAACTGAACAAGATGAGAGAAGAGTACGACAAATTGCAGCGCCGTATTAAGGACGACATGAAACGACCGACGCCTTTTGAGAGAGTTCGAAAAATATTTTCAAAGGGAAAGCAAAAAAGTAAGTGACTTGATTTATTGATAATGTAAAATGTTTTATCTGAAGCGGGATTATTAATTAACCGACATTCGAAATATTTCAATAATACAATGTCTTTTCATAATGTAAACACGAGATATGGAAATAACTTCCGCAGAAATTAAAATACACTCACTCTCTAGGCGGCAATTTTTCACTTCGAATTAGATTTTCTGAAAGGGTTGACAAACCAAAGGTACGTGTTAACTTTTGTCTGTGTTCTCTGACAGGCGTATGATGATGATGATGATAATATTTTTACTATGTTTTTTGTTTGTGCCCGGTCGGATGAAGAATACAGTCAATTACATGTGAAAAATAGAACCAGTATCCTCAACGAGTGTTTTGACTCGATCACTCCGGTGAAAATACTGAAAAAGGAAATCAAGTGATGTAGTGGTTGGTGCGCTCGTCAACCATGATTGAGACCACGGGTTCAATTCCTGGCCAAGTCAACATCCATATACTTGTTTCTGGTTTTACAACGAAATGTCTCACTGTCCCTGGGCTGGTGCCTGGAAGGCAAGACAATTACCTTACCTTCTTGTAACCAATGATTGAGATACTCTACATTTAACACGAGGTGTGAATTAGGGTTTGATGATGGTGAATTGTTAAATACATATGTACTTATGTATATTTTTAAACGGTAATATTTATTTCTAGATGGCAAGATGGGAGTAGCAGAAATGAAGCTAAATGGGCAGAGACCCAACAGCGGGCTGAGTATCCACAGCGTGTCCAGTAAGTATATTTTATAGTTTATTCCTACACTGATACAATCTTTTTTTATTTTCTGCTGTTCGTAGTATACTAATGGGCTTGTGGTTGCAGGCTCCTCTTCGGGCAGACTGAGTACAGCTAGTGGGGGCAGCCTGGGTGATAGTGGAACACAATCTGAAAATGAAGATGCCAAGGTAAATAATAATAAATAATGTATTTAATAAATAAATAAAAAAAGTGTTTTGCTTGCCAAGTGGAGCTGCATGCTACATGCCTGTAGAAAAGATAAGAAAAAGGCCAGAACACTTATCATCTGTTCACTATTACAAGAATTTCCAAATAAACAAACCAGCCGCGTGATATCCGACGGAGAATAGCCTATTTCAAACATATCATCTTAATCTAAACGGCACCGGTAAAATTACAGTGGATTTAAATTTATTAGATTCGTTTGTACCTATTTAAATTTGATAATATTCATATTTTTTCTTATTTTATAAAACTCTACAGTTAATGATTTTAATAAAAATATCAATTAAAACGTATCGTTAAATATATATTATTTGAAAAAAAAGAAATGTTAGCGTTCTTATAATGTACCCGAAATATTAAAATTTTGGTGACCATTTTCAACAAGTTGTAAATAACTATTAGAAAATTGAAATAAAGTTATGGTAGAGTGGGGTTCGAACCTCGGACTGTGAGTTCGCAACACTAGCCACGATACCACAACCCGATTCAAATAATACAGAAAAGAGATTTTAATTATAATTTTATCAAAATCATTATTTAAATTTAGCTAACTCTCAGGTAAAAATCCCGCAAAAGCAAATCAACTGGAGATTAGTCGGTCTCATGGTGTATTGGTTATTGCATTTGCCAGGCATTAAATGAATGAACAATTGTAAAATAATAAATATTGATCCACCGTACTGTAGTTTATCCCGCCATGTAGATTTTTGCCGTGGCCAATAATGTGATATCACGCAGTGGGCTCGTGGTTTACACGCGCACAGCGCAGGGGTCCAGTCTCCGTGAATGTACTTTAGTAAATACTGAACTACTAGGTAACTAGGTGGATCAAAAAATTTGGAATGAGTGAAATAAGAAAAAAATTTTTTTGGCCAAATTCAGTTTTATTTTATTTTTTTATTGACGGACTTATGCAGTCTATTCTAACAATGGTAAATACAATTTCTTACAATAAATACAGGTTCTAATAAAATAAAATACAACTAAATAAAATTAATGCTAGGACAAAATAAAAATTACTACATTATTTTTCAACAAACATTCCTTTTTAAGTCGACACAGTGAGTCCAACGATTTTCAATTTTTTTTATCTCGTCCAAAAAGTAGTTCTTCGGAAGCTCTCCAAAATAGGCCTTAGTTTCAGCTATGAGTTCCTCATTTGAGTAAAATCGCTTACCGGTGAGCCATCTTTTCAGGTTTGGAAACAGGTAGAAGTCACTGTGGGCCAGGTCTGGCTAATATGGTGGCTGAAGAACCTGTTCAAACCTGATTTTGTACAATTCTGCTTGTGCAAGTAACGATGAATGAGCAGGTGAATTGTCATGATGATAAAGATTTTTTTTCTTCTTCAAATGCAGCCGTTTTTCTGTGATTTTAATTCTCAGACGATCCAATAATGATGAATAATATGCGCCAGTTAAGGATTTACCCTTTTCAAAATAGTCAATGAATATTACTATGGAGTATGCGCATCTCAAAATACAGAGGCCATAACCTTTCCCATCCATTGTTGCGTTTTTGGACACTTCGGAGCACTTTCACTCGGAGAAACACATTGTTTTGACTGTTGCATGGGCTCTGATGTATATAAATGTATCCGTGTTTCATCCATGGTTATGAATCGGTGCAAAAACTCCATTGAATTTCGCGTAAACATAGCCAAATTCTGCTGAGAAAACACAAATTAGTTTTTGGTCCTCTGTTAGGAAACGCAGCACCCATCGCGTGCAGAGCTATTTCATACCTAAAATGTCATGCATGATATTGAACACTTTGCCATACAACATATTTGTGGTCTCAACTAGCTCTCTCAATTTCACTTTGTTCAACATAATATCATGGATTTTCTCCGTTTTCTGGTGTACTGACGTCTTTTGGGCGTCCAAATCGTCCAGTGTCATCGGTGCTTGTACGCCCAGAACGAAAGTCAGAAAACCACTTTTGAATCATCTTCATCGACGGTGCGATTGGTATACTAATGTCGTCTCTTAGGATTATTCCAAACGTATTTCATTTGTGAATTTTTTTCTTTTTAAAAAATAAACCCATTACTTGTCATCTACAAACCTTTGATTAATCAAAATTCTGATAGAGTAGAACATATTTTTAAGAAGCTTGACCGCGACACTAGAAGATGAGTGTTAAAATGGATGATATTGATATTGTGTATTTTTTTCCCCCTATTTTTTTTTTCTTTATTGAGAAAAAGAAATATTTGCGTTTTTCTGATTTACCTAAATATTTGATTTAACGAGTTGTTACGAGTTGCTCACTATTAGAAAATGAGAATCAAGTTGTGGTAGAGTAGGATTCAAACCACGGACCTTTGGTCCGTGAGTCCGAAACACTAGCCACAGGACCACAACCTGAATTAAATGATTTTACTCGATTAACTCGATTGTAATTTTGAATGTACATACAAGAGTTATTATTTGTTGCGGGGATTAGATTATTGAAAAAACAAAAAATAATTTTACATAATATGGATACACCTTTATTAACTCTTAAAGACTGTGGTGAGTAAAAGACGGAATATTCTAAAGTTCAGACATTTGAAAAAGAAAAGCATGGAGACATACTGTTTAATAATTCCTTTTTCATAATTTATGCAAACAAACATATAAGTTAGCCCTGTTATAGCAAAATAAAATAAAAATCCCAAATACGCCGCTCATATTACGCGCGCGCGTCCCCCATCACAGTCGTTAACCGACTGAAGACTGAATCTGTTTTAGACAACACCCGCCACAGAACAGCGTCTCTGTCTTCCTTGTTATAACTTCTATCTTCGTGCTCTCTCTTGTATAAGGTATCTATATAGATGTGCTGCTGAATTAGCGGACATTCATTCTTCGCGTAGCAAGGAAAAATATTTTTTTGTATTAACATTTAACAAAGTTATACAAATTTTACTTTCCAAATCGTGAGTGAAAATATCCAATTGAAGATTTTTTTTTAAAGAAAAATATATATTTGCGTTCTTGTAATTTAACCAAATATTTAATTTTTAGGACCATTTTCAACGAGTTGTAAATAACTCACTATTAGAAAATGGAAATAAAGTTGGAGTAGAGTGGGATTCGAAGCACGGACCATTGGTCCGTGAGTCTGAGACACTAGCCACAGGACCACAACCCGATTTAAGATGAAGAAATCACAATTTAAGCATTACATTAGTTATTTATGAATATTTAGGTATTTATGGAGATGAATGGTACCCCAAGATCCCCTTCCAAAGTACGCAACGGTCTGGAGGACTACCTGGTGCCCCCCTCCCCTCGACCGGTGCCCCTCGCACAACCACCCCCGCGCCGCCAAGACCCCCTGCCCGGCCTGCCCAGTCCCCGCCATGACTACCAGCTGCGAGCCCCCCTGCCCATGGACACCATCAGCGAGAGGGAGCCCATGCGCTACATGACCAGCGACCCCTCCGAGCACCACTATATGAACATGTCACCAGCCTGATAGTGGTTTATAAAACCCTTATCCACACCCGGTGGTGCATAGGGAAGTAAAGTGTTTAATTAATTTATTAGAGGGCCATTTATAGTGGTAAATTACTGTTCTAACCCCGATTTTTCACAACTTGTTTTCCATTTTCTACCAGTTATTTGCAGCCAAAAGTATATTTACAATTTTTTTTAATATTTTTGTAAATCATTCAAGGAAAACAAATTAAGGGTACAGGGCTAAAACGAGCGAATTGCATTTTTTCGATTTTGAAATATCAATGGCATTTTTTTCTCCTAAATGAGTTCAATAAAAAGGTACATTAAAAACTAAAAAAATGTGGCTCCATGTCTTATAAAATGTAGGAAAAAAATATGCAGTCAGGGCTGGTAAAAAAACACTCAAAATGGATTTATTTCAAAGGAGTTTTTTTTGTTAAATATAAAGTAGATGAATGTGTTTATTTTTTCTGTGGTTGTATGTAAAAACATTATATTACAATAATTGAAAACCTATTTTATTCAATGTATGAACCCAGTGCTCTACAAATAATGTATTTATTCTTCTTTTTAATCTCCTGTAAAGTTTGTTATTTATTAATGAGCCCGTTCTTGCCGTGTACCCTTCAAATATTTTAATATAAAAAATTTTAAAAATCATTTTAATATAATATATACAATATTTTTAGCATTGTGTTTGCAATTGAATAATATTGAATTTCACTCATTGAGCTATTCATATTGAAAACATGAATTTGTGAAATAGTTGAATGAATGTATAATAAAAATAAATATTCTTGCATTTTAAAAATGATTTAAGCGTCATATTCACTCCGCGCCTAAATACCATATATTACTAAAGTACCTACCAACAATGGTAACTATTTTGTGTTGTTAAACTGTGTTATTGGCACTGTAACTGTATTAATGTTTTAGACAACATTGCAGCATTTATAATCTGAAGGCAACCTAAAAGAATGATATCAGCATCTGAATGGTCTAAAAATAAGCTTATTCTTATATTTCAAGAAAAGACTGGGACTAATTTCAATGTGAATTTTTATATAACTTTATACTACCAAATAAGACTTGTAGATATTAAATAATGTAAATACATATATAATAATATATGAAGTAATATGTAGTTGTGGAAATGTTATAAGGTACATTATTTATTTTACAGTGTTTCTTTTTTCGCAAATATGTTTTAATATTATAAAAACATTAACCATTCCTTTTGTCTTCAGCAAATAAGTTTTACTCTTTAAATATAATCTTTACTATTGAAAGTCTGATCTCCTTTGTAAATAATATCTGCACAATTTTTACATTATGTAATATTTGTATAGCTTAGTGACTGGATATTCTAGTGAGTACAAAATAATTTTAATTTTAGTGTATCTTCGTACGAATTTTTATATATATTTATTTTTTACCTAAAAAGATTAAATACAAATGTAGTGACAAGTTACTTTTATTTCAATTATTGTAGGTACCATATTCAAATCATAAATAAGTATCTCATTCACTCATATTATTGTGAGTGATTTATTAAGTCACATAAATTTAGATAATATCTACTTGAAACTAAATTTTTTTCCGGAATTCTTCGAGACTGTAAAAAGTACTTTCCACTTTTAATTTTAAGTATGTTTTTATTGTACGCATTGCTTTTAGGCATTAACCTTTGGGATAGTATATAATTTGTAAATAAAACAAAGAAAACATACAAAAACTCAACCAAAATACATGTAAATAATACATCAAATATCATATTTTAATATTATGTGAACCATGCATATTATTTTACAATTTAATATGTTTTAGTCAGTAATTCGTTTAAAATAAATATATAAAGAATAAATTGTTACTTTTGTTTAAGAATTTGGCCCAGGACATATGTGCACAGATAATATTATATCTAATGGACCTTGACAACATTAGTAAAATAAATATAATCAAAATTAAAATACAGTTCTTGTTATGGTAATTAATTTTAAATGTGTTTAGTAACCATGAGTGTAAAAACAACATTAACTCATCCGCATCTAAAGCAGTATCTAGGTCCCCCCAGGTAGCATACTCATCATCTTATCGATTTCCCCATAATGTTAATTTTCTGCCAAATAATTTCAATCAGAATTCACATTTTTGTTTTCTTTTTCCCCTTGCAAACAACAAGCGAAACAATTAAAACTTTGCGGAAACCCTACTACAACATGGCTTCTCATAACATGACTGTGTATAGGATGTATGTACATTATCAGAAAATGAAATTGTCAGAACTCGCGAGATCAATCGAAGGCGACGGTTTAGACAATATGAGCATTGAGGACATTCAAGATTTATTGAGGCAAAGCAGATTTGCTGGAAATGGATTCAAACATTCAATACGTTTAGAGGGGACGAACAGTGATGAATATTGTGAAAAGAATGGTTTGACATTGAAGAAAATAAGAAAATGCCTGCCAAGCAAAAAATTTAGTCATTTTTTTTAATGTGGACTCGTCCACTGAAAGAAGCTGAAAATTCAAAAATGAGCTGGAAAATTGCCTTTTTCCGTATAAGCAAAATCTACAATGATCTTTTAAGAAACAGCAAGCAAACCAAAATCACAAAGCGAACGGAAAGCACCAAGTATAAAAAAGATTTAGAGAGTAAAAATGACACTATCATTCAACAGAAAATATGCTAAACTTTAGTTATATCGAGCATCGATGTGGAAGAAAATCATTAAATCAAAATTTAATGGATTGAAAAAGATATATTGTTTACAGTTTACATAAATGTGATAAATTATTATAATTTTTTTAATAACAAAAAAATTTTTTTGGAACCTAACCTCTCTTATTGCTCATTTTCCCCGGCAAAACACGGCATTTTATAAGAACCTATCAGATCTACCGTGTTGTAGGAGGGTTACCTGTAGTTTTACAGACACTTCCAAGTCAATCATAATAGTTTATGATTTTTTTATCAAAAGTCATATTTATAGTATTTTAGTTGGGGTATTCCTGATACTCTGGAACATGCGGATTTTTTTCATGCTTACGATCGGAAAGGTTAATATGTAAATATAATAAATTATTAATACTTTAAATGTTTTCTAGTGTGATAACCATTATATAAATATGATATTTGTGAACTATGTGCCATACATATTTTTAGTTTAACAAAATTTCCAGGAGTTCCAAAATATTTCTTAACTAATTAGGTATTGAATTATATCTCGGAGTAATAATTCTCTAGAGAAGCCCTTAAGCTCTATTGCATAGAACGAAAGCGTTCCAAATTTTTGGTTTGGTTTTAGATTGGTTTTTAGTTTAACAACAAACGTATAATGGACAGTTTCAGTTTGCGCTCGCAATTTTGAACTCGAGTACCTATGGCCCGTTGTATTGCTGTAATATGTACATAGTAAAGTTTGAATGTTTTTACTCCGTATGGGCGACTCTGTTAGGGTATAACTCTAAAAATTATATACATATCTTTACTTTTTTATACTTCAAATAAATAAAAATTAATTTAAAAAGTAATTTAAGAAAATGTATATTTTCCAGGAGTTCCAAAATCTTTCTTGACTAATTAGGTATTGAATTATGTACATGTCTTTACTTGTTTATACTTCAAATAAATAAGAATGAATTCAAAAAGCGTTTGATAGAGTTGAGAGGGAAAAATTATGGAAGGTGTTATCGGAGTATGGAGTGAGCGGAAATCTGACACGAGCTATCGCTTCTCTGTATAAAGACAGCACAGCATGTGTTAGGGTAAATGGATCATACACATCGTGGTTTGACATTCATAAACGTGTCAAGCAGGGATGTGTGATGTCACCATGGCTGTTCAACGTGTATATCAACTGCATGAAAAAACTGAAAGGCTTAAGAATGGAAGCAAAACTGGGTGATTTAAATGACAACTGTCTTTTGTATGCTGATGAAGCCATGCTTCTTGCTAACAACAAAGAAGAACTGCAATTTTTGGTTACAAAGGTCTACGATGTATGCAAGGGAAGCGATTTGCTGATGAATGTCGATAAATTAAATGTGATGGTTTTTGAAAGAAATGAAAGTGTGACTAAATGTGAAACCACTGTGAATGGAGTTATACTAAAACAAGTAGAGGAATTTGTGTATCTGGGAAGTATGTTTATTAGGGATGGAATGACTGAAAAAAAAATTGAAAGCACGGTGAGTGCCGGGAACAGAGCACTTAAATCAACCTTGGCAAATAAATGTTTGTTGCAAGAGGCAAAATTAACAGTTCACAATGAAGTCCTGGTCCCGACCCTGTTATATGGGAGCGAAGTATGGACTTGGAAAAACAGGTATGAAAGTAGGCTGAATGCTGTCGAAATGCGATCTCTGAAGGCGAATGTGTGGTAAAACTATGTACGATAGATGCACAAATGCTGAGATCCGTACATTATGTAAGGCTGAGATAAGCATTATGGACAAAATCAAGAAAGGAGCTCTGCGCTGGTTTGGACATGTAGAGCAAATGAACAGAGAAAGACAGCTAAGAATATTTACAATGCGAATGTCGATGGATGCAGAAATAGGGGAAGGCCGAAAAAGACATGGCATGACCAAATCCAACAAATACTTGAAGGTGGACATATCAAAAGTTGGAATAATCGGCGCGCGTGCATGAGAAGATGTATGAATGTAGAGGAAGCGAGATCTGTATGCAGAGATAGAGTGATGTGGCGTTCTATCCTCTCTGCCTACCCTTACGGAGAAACGGCGTGATAGTTTGTTTGTTTGAATTCAAAAAGTAATTTAAGGAAATATACATAAATAAGCAAGCTATTTTTTTATATGACGTGGCTATCAAATGACTGGTTCCAATTTATCAAGTAAAGCAATTACGTATTTTATAATACGAAACGTACACAATTAATTCTAATAATATGGCAGCAAAAACTTCAGTTAACAACTAAATTGTTGAATCCAAAGATAATAATTTAATAAAAAAATTGAACTGATATGAAAATAAAAACCATAGATTTTGTAATAAATCATTTATGTAAAATTTTCACTATTTTTATTTATGAATTCATAAACATTATTAAAACAATACAATTATCAAATTATAATGACCTTTGATTTTGTATAATAAAAATTTGGGAACAATAATAAATTAAACATTAAAAGAAACCTGCATTAGATTATTTTAGTTTTTTCTACGAGATGAATCTTGCATTTATTCTGTTTTATGTGTACATTTTATAACCACAAATAATTTATGTAATTAGGTTCAATATTTTGTAAATATTGAGATGGATGAGTTACATCTATTCAAAACTGTGTCAATTAAATTATTAAGAGTGTAAATTAATTTAAAAAATGTAACATGATGTAAAATTGTAATAACAAAAAATATTTAATAAATGTATTTTGAATTTAAATACAACATGTTTTTTTGAATTTGAGATCTTACACATGACACATCTTCAAAAATCACAAATGCAAAATAATAGTCACAAAGGATTAAAAAAGAGTACATGTACACTTATAAATATTAAAAAGTATTCTAAAGGCCAATGGCTTTGAAATTTAAGTTAAATAATTGTAACGTTTTTGCCAAAGCTAAGGAAAGTTAAGAGCCACCGATGTACAATAAATAGACATATTATTCCTATACTAAATACATCTAAACATCAACCCTAAATACACAAGTAGGTTAATGCATCTAAGACTAACAAATATTGGGTTCCCCTCAATAATTGGTGTTAGTAAAGATTAGTACATAATTACTTACCATTAAAGCCCTCAATGTTTTTTTAAAAAAGAGATACACATACAATCACTAATTTCATATACACATTCCTTGGTTCATTTTAACTTCTGTGTAAGTCGTTACCATATATACGACACTAGCTGGCAGCTGTCATCATTTCCCTATTTGCACCCAGTGCTGCACAGGGCATTACATTGGTGCTCCAATTTTAGCGTATTTTTATCATTTTCATTTCATGGAAGACAAATTGATCAGTTTTACGCTTCAGGTGCCAGTCCAGGAACAATGAAATATTGTATGGACACATCAAACGCCAGGCTGTCCAAACTAACCAGCTGAACACGCCACCAGCTGCTACCAAACAGAAGTCGGCGAAGCCAAACCTTCCCCGATCAGCGTTGGTAGTTGACGCCTTACACAACATCGTAACAGATATAAAATACTTTAATAAATGCGCCTAAATTTGTTCAGTATTATCCACATTTCACAACTATATATTCTAATATCCGTATAAGATCTCAATTAAATGTCTCAGTGAATCTTTTCATTTAACTAATAACCTGTATAGCAATACTCCTGCTAAGTTTTATATTATTATCATATAACGCATCACAATCATATCTAATCAATCCTACACCAAAAACATTTAACTACAATTGCATCGAAAGCCCTTACACATACCCAGATCCATTTCAGAGGTCTTGTGGCATCTTTTCAGATACGCAATGTCCATAAATGTAATATTGCAATGTAAAACTATCTTTAAACCAATATTCCACATCCAGAATGTTTGCCGAAGGGAACAAGCCAGCCACTACGCTACGAGGCGGACTTATCTGGAGTCGATTTTCTTTTTTAGGATTTTTACCCAAAAACACTCGTCCAAGATTCTGATTCTATTCAATACACAGAATGTTTGCCGAAGCTGCCTGGACACAGTTGAGGCAGCTGTCAAGTGTTATTATTTATGTACTTTAAAATCGTGAAAAATGTATTTAAAAATATAATTTATTACCTACTTACTCAACTCATTAAATTATATTTACGAATGAAACGGTATGTCTGTATCGTTTTTCACAGTTACAGTGTAATAAAAGGATTATCTCTTCACACATCGCAGCATTATTCTACATAGCCTCATGTCTGATCACAAAGTCCATTAGAGAACGAAGGAAAATAACTACCCACGAATTAAAATGCCATAGTTTACTCGCATGTTAAGTGTTTTTTTAAGTACACGTTTTTGGATTAAGCAACCCATGTGTTCATTTTGATGAAAAATGTCAATATTATTTAACTTAAATGAAATTTGTCAAATGACCCTAAGGCAATCAAGCTGTGTAGAAAGGATATTATTGAATAGACAAACACAGTTAAATTTAATAAATATGTTTATTAGATAAAAGGTGTTATTAATTATTATCAAAAAGTTTACTTACCACCAAAATATTAAGTATAAATCAAGGGTATTCGGCTGAACCAGATATAATTTTACTTAATTTTTAGAAGATTTATTAGAATGTTGTAAATCTCCTTACAAACCATGATCGTATTTATGAGGACAGATTAGTGAAACATAAAAAAAATTAATTGAGTTTATTTGAACTTATTTAAAAATTCAAATAGTTTATAAAACAATATCTGCATCACACTTCAAAACAAAAAAATAACTTATTTGGTTACAGTATTAAGCATATTAGTTTTATGGCTTATTTGACCTAATAAAATAAAACACTGCCTTAATATAAATGCAAAAAATCACAAGTACTTAGTTTTAGGATTGAATTTACAAATCACACACAATGCCTCTGAAGTAGGTATGGATTTGTATTTATGGTAGGAAAAATATGAATACTTCATAACAAAAAAATATGTATATTTTAGTGCATTGTTAATGGAATGAAATCCTGTTATAATAGGGTATTTTTACAAGTTGGGTTTACCGTAATAAATATAATACATATTTAGAGCGGATTTTTATGATTCTAATGATATAACTCTCAATATGTTTAAAACAAGTTTTCATTTATAATTTTCAGGTTTAAAAATTACCACATACAAAACGGCGGCATTACGTCATTTTGACATCACACATTATGCCCGCCGTCTGCGCTTCAACTAAACGTTGCGTACAAGTTTAGCGCCAAAACATCATATGTGCCGTTTGTCCCACAAGGCGCATCTCATTTTCGGGTAATTCAAATTATGGATCTTTTTTTAAACCTTTGTAGAAAATTTATCCTTCATCACATAAAAAAAGTATTAACACCATTTCGTTACCATTGTAATTTTTTTTCTTATTTAAAAATGAAAATAATCAAAAAATGTGAAAAGACTCTATTCGAGAATGAACTAGAAAAGTAAATAAGATCAAAATAATTTGTTTGAATCAATTGAAAATGGATTTGATATTAATATTGAGAATAATAAAAAATTAAACATTTTTTTCACACCATCAAACATCAATAATTAACAACTAAAACACAATTTGAGGACCCAATGACATGTAAATGCCATTTTGTATGTATGTATGTAGGCATTGAAAGGATTAAAATAATAATTTGCTTTGGATTACAAATAAGGTGGGTTTATATTCTGATATTTTAAAAGTCTGATACGTATTTGTCAATTTTGTAAAGATAATGCTGGCAGTAGAGGGTCCCTTATCATAATTACTTATAAGATTTTACATTTGATTAACAATTTATTCTAGGTAATCCATCAAGTTTCAATATTATTTATAACCATCTATCTATGTTATTTTAACAGCTAAAATATTATTTTTGTGAGTAAGATTCTAAAAATATATTTATAATACAATTTTCGACAAACGTAACAAAAAAATATTAGTTCATAAAATAATATATGAAGTAAATTAAATATTAGATTCTAACAATACATTAGACTAATGAAAATAAATCATATCAAAATACTACAGTAATATATATACGTCAGGAATAATTTTGGATGACTAAGATTGACAATTTTGCATTTTTCACTTAATGCCATGATAAAAAATATATAAATCAGAATTTTTCAGAAAAATCTACTGAAATTTTTAAACCATACTTAGCTTATTCTGAAATCCATCGACGCACATTTTAATATATCGTCTATCTAAGTTCAATACCATGGAAAAACCATTTAAAAAATGTTTAAGGGGGAACAAAAAACCTTGCAATTTCATAATAAAAAAAGATAAACAATAAATTTAATTGCAGTTTATTTTGCGTTGTTGATTTACACTAAAAAATCCATTTTTACTATCGTATGCGAAGTATACGAAGTTAATTGTGGCAGTTACGCACGGCATACGTATTCACTGTATTGCTTTCACACAAATCGAGTATGAGTCATCACCTGTATTGGATTTAGGGATGTACGCTTCATTGCTTGGATCTTTAGTGGGGATGATTCATTTGCGGTATTGAATTTAATGAAATGCAAGTAGTCTATTGATCAATTTTGAAATTTAAATACACCAATCAATGCGGCTAGTCCCATTTGACTGAAAACGCCAAAAAAACGTATTTGAATTTTTTGGTTATCAACATAACACATAAGTATTATGTAAATTCAAACGGTGAATTATATCTTCTATGGTTTATCACTAGGTACCGATAGTAGAAATGGTAAAAGTTATTTTGAAAATTATAATACGAATCGTATTTATTTAAAAACTTTTAAATAATAATAACATCACTTTATAAATTACTGGGTTAAAATTTCGACAAATTTAATGAAAAATATCACAAAGTTTACTCTTTGGTAAGTAATACAAAACTAGAAATTAGACTAGTCTAGAACTCCCTAGGGAAGAAGAATTTAAGGGATATATTCACTTTACGCAATAAGGCACATTACACAATAGTATTATGCGAGGGCTGGTTTTATATACATTCATAAATAATACTGGACATCATTTTAATATGTTGCCTGATATGTCTATTAAACAAACCAGCCGATTAAATGCACAATGACTCGTTAAATACTGTATCTCCATTACAGAAATTAAATAAGAATGTTTATAAAAACCCGTCCACAGTTTACACATATTATTCATGATTAATATTAAATTAGGTTAATATTCATTTTGTTAAATTGGTATTTTATAGAAAAATATCACTCGCTTTGCATATTAAAAAAATACAATAGATTTATATATGTAATATGATACTTCATGAAAAATATTAGGCTGTAAAATACCATATTGGCCAGAATACAATGAATATTTTTTACTCCAAATATTTATAAAAAAAAAACATTTGCTTTATATTCGGGGTTAAGATTAGTGAATTTTTCCTTTCATTCCTGCTCTGATTATACAGGTCGTGTTATATTCGAACTGATAATCAATTTTACAATATTGCATTATTTTACAAATGTCTTAATGTCTCAATTCTTATTTTTTTTTTAAACTTTGGTTCGCCTAATTGTATATACATGTACATACGTAAGTATGTATTTTATTATGATTAAAATAAAAAATAACAGTTTAACAACTCGAACAAATTATCGCCTATACCATTACTTGGCACCAAATAAATTTTTCAAATTATCGAGGGATTTTAAGATATATTTTTAAAAAGTACAAATTATTAGGAAACCATAATCATAAAGAAGAAAATCAATAACGAAAACAAAAATAAATAATATAATTTAGTACTTATTTTGTCAATTTTTTTTTTTAATTAATAAAAAATAAGTAAATTAAGTAACCGGATTAAGTTTCAGAGCGTGCTGCATGGCCCAGATAGAGAGGGGTCTCATATATCCCACGGAACGATAATTTCCATTTTCGTATAGAGCTTCGGGAGTTTCAAAATTCATACCAAAACTAAAAGACATGGTGCTGAACATTCCACCCGCTGTTCGAAATCCTTCAGTTCTCATTCCTTCGTGGATCATGAGGGCGGAGAGACCATAGGTCACCCCCGTCCAGCACTCCTCACTCTGGACTGACGAGGTGTCCACGTGACCTGGCTTGTCTCCACAACTCGGGATGTACCCGTTAACAGCACCCAGATTTCCATTTGAGAACTTCATCACATTATTATCGAAAATATGTTTCAATGCCGACACAACGTTTTTTCTCGGAAATATCGGATGCTGGAAGCCACAAGCTCTCAGGTACCATTGCCCACACAGTTGGTCGGCCATTATAGAGTTGCTGGTTATGTCGAAGTTGTAGTAACTTCCATTCCACAGGATGTTCTCGAAAGAAGCTTTTCCCTTCTTTAAAAGTTTGGTGCATAGTGAAACGTCTCCGTTTATATCTTGCAGAGATGCCATTGCACTCATACAGTGAAGCGCAGCGAGCCACAGGCCGCCACAATATGCACTGAAATTTTATAATTTTATTTTTATGACACAAACAGCAACAGTAATTTAAATTTTCAGAAACAAGTAATAGCATAAACTTTGTAAAATTCTTTGAAAAAATGCTTTACTCTGTTTTTTTTTATTTCTTTTTAAATAAATATTTATTTATACTTTTACAATGTTTGTATTCTTTTTTTTTATACAGAATAATGTTCTCTCACTGGGGTGTCCCGTGCCAAAGGAAACATTTTACAATAAGTAAAACATGCCTTAAATTAGTTATTTAACAAAGTTAACAATAATAAAATAAAAATGTAATTAATCTAATTATCATTAACATAATAAGCAATATAAACTAAAATTATCATAAAAAACATAACCAATTTATAGACCTGTAGATCAAATTTTATAAACCCATTTATTTCTTTTTACTGGATTTTCGGTTATACTAAAATAATATCAACTGATGTTCTATACATTTTTTAAAATCGCATTCTTGACTTAAGTGCATCCCTGAGCAGAGTTTGACATTTGCTAAAAGAATTCTTTATTTGAAAATAATAGATTATTTTTTGTTTTGGAATTCAAACATAAACAAGTACTTAGTTACCTACTTAAATTCAATATTTGAATATCTATTATTTTTAGATAAGGAATTAAATCAAAAACAAGTACGAAGGTTCCTACTTATTAATGAAAAATTACAAGATCTTTTTTTCGTTTATCCGAACGATTTTTAATAAAGATTTTTTAGTTAAGTTGTGTACGTATACTTAATTATGTTTAATCTTAAGAGGAAACGCGGTCCGACTTTTCTTTATACAAATGTATTCACGTATTTACTCTCTGAATTATGGCACTAGAAAAATGTTTTTTTTACAATGACAACAACACCAACAAACTATCATGCCGTTTCCCCGTAAGGGTAGGCAGAGAGAATAGAATGCCACATCACTCTATCTTTGCATTCAGATCTAACTTTCTCTACATTCATAGATCTTTAGATGCACGCGCGCCGATTATTCCGACTTTACCATGTCCATCTTCAAGTATTTGTTAGATTTGGTCATGCCATGTCTTTATCTATTTCTGCATCCATAAACATTCGCGTTGTAAATATTTTTGGCCGTTCTTTCGTTGTCCATTCGCTCTACATGTCCAAACTAGGGCAAAGCTCTTTTTTTACACATTATAGATATTTATCATTGGCGCGTCCCTATATTGTTTCGTTTTTTTTTTTTTTAAGTTTATTATGGGAACTAGAACCATTCAAACCCATGGTTTTATCTGCTGTCTTCGGGCGCACAGCGCACGGTATACAAATACAACTATTTTTGAAAAACAAAAAATATACCGCTACAAAAAATTTAATTCTGATACTCTGTCTAAAAAAAGAACAAAATCGGTTCAGATTTGAGGCGTGGAAAATGGTACAGTGAAACTTCGATTTTGTCTATTCTAACCGAAAGGTCTGACATGCAGTTGTCTTTTTCGCACAGTGTCAGGGAGACATCTGCAGATAGTGACTGGAAAACAATGTTCGAACACCTATTCATCAAAATTCTGTCACGATTTGTCTAAACCGAAACAGAATAATAATAATAATGTATACGTACATATCTTATTTGGACTAGGTACACTAATTGATATCAAACATTCGATTGCGTTCATTTAATCTATTTAGCAAGAACTCAAATCTAGCAATAGCAAAGCATTGCCGGGTTCAGCTCGTCGATTATAAATGAAGACTAAAAATTTGTGTTTGATTTAACAATTTATATTAGATTCCAGATTAAACATTCAGTACTTAAATCAACATGTTATAAAGTAAGTCATACAAAGAGTAGATAAATAATATAATTTTAATAAAAATAAATACAAAACAATGTCTGCATGATTGATGAGCGTTCTTAGGTTCCTAAATTCATAAATACATAAAGAGGGGCCATTACCTGGGGCCAGTCATGACCCAAGCATCAAAAGTCTGATCTGGAGTTCCGGTATTTTCAATAAGTCCGTCTCCATCCGTGTCCCACTCCAGAATTCTATCCAAGAGAATTCGACAGGTGGGATACATGTCGGCTAAATATCTATCAGCATCCACCATGTCTTCCATTAGAGCTGCTTCTGTCATACCTGTATCCGGTAAAATCCCCAATTTATTTTTAATGTGATAAATTAATGATGAAAACAAAATCAACATTTATCAATTTGAGTTATGTACGTTATTTAAACATAAAACACATACATCAAATTTATTTAGAATTTATGCGTTTAAGAAGTTTTTTTTGTAGGACTTGAATACTATACTGAATTATCATAATGCAAAGGACTACCTTCACTGCATTCTGACAGCTGAGTGTGGAAGAATCCCCGACCAAAACAATTCTGTCTCAAACTGTTTGCGTCATTGTAATCATTACTGCTAACACTCACGTGCTTCTCCCTTGGCTTGAATGTACTCATTTTAATATCATCGTTGCGTTTACAAAATCCATTCATTTTTAAATTGGATTTATGATTTAAAAAGTGCGAATGGTTAAACATTGGTTCCGGCTGCGATTCCAACAACAGCCTTTGATCAGTAGATCTAAAATACAAATCGTCATTATCATCGGAAATATCATCGATGAACTCTAAAGATTGGTATCTTTCTTCCGAGAGTTGACGAATCTTATCGGACTTTAATATTGTATAGTCTCTGAACACTTGAAGGATGAACTTTAAATTAAGATCTCTCCATTCGCTGACATCGTGTATATTGTAGGCATTGATAGAATTGAAAGGATTCTCATCTAAAATAATAAACATAATATTTTTTAAAATCATATAAACTACATAAAATAAGCGTTATTTAATAATTTTATAAAAACATAAATTACAGCCAAGGAAGTGTTCAGTAAGTAGATACCTGGGTCGCCCAAGTCATGAGGCACACTATTGACAACTTTTCTTTTTGTCTTTTTTCCACAAAAAAGATTTTTCCTCAGATCCCTCAGTTCCGTAATAACACTTTCCTTAAACTGATATTGTAATGAAACCTAAAAATAAATCTTTTAAGTAAAAATAAAACTTAAACAAAAGATTTTAAGGATACTTTAACACCTAGTTAGGATTTTAAAATGGTATGTTTCAGTAAAAATATCACCTTACCTGTAAACGGGGCCATAACTGAGCTAACGCGAAGGAAGCATAAAAATGAACATCATAAGTATTGTACATTCTATATTCGTGACCTTCGAGGTAACCAAAAACGCCATATGCCCATCTACAAAATAATACCAGAATTAAAATATACTTGATATTCTTTATTTTAAATACATAAAACAGGTAACTTATGAGGCGTTATTATGTCATATTAAAAGCATAAACGCGCGTTTCATCACCTCGGATCATCTCTGGGACAAGTTTGGGAAACATCGAACCAAACCGTTCCTCCATCTGCTATGTAATACAACTCATTCATTATGGCACCCTTGTACCAATCGGGGAGACATCTGAAAATCATCAAAAAACAATATTGTGTTTAATGCACCATGATAAAATAATAACCTCATAACTTAAATCATGGATTTCTAGAAAGAAAGGACATTCAAAATGTATTCTTACTTATCTTCTAAAATTGGTCTTTGCCATTCCTCAAGATCATCTTCCCAATCTTTGTAATTAAGCAGGGCATAGGACGCAATAGAGGGACCAGCAATGCCTTCATTACCAAAAAATCGTGTATAGTATCTACAATCATAGAATTATCACAATAATTGTTTATATATCTTGACACAGGATATTATTTTATAAGTTGTGATTAATAAAAAAAGACTTTATAGTTAAAGCTCAATCGAAGTGCTTTTTTATTTCATTTGCATGATTATTAAACTTTGCTCGGGCACCTAGTCTACAACGAGTTAATTATTCCAGAGAAATGTTTTACACTGAAATTATATAATGAAAAGAAATGTATCAACATAAAAATATATATATATATGTATGTATTACAAACGTTTTTCTACTGGAAAATAAACATTAGTAATATTACCTTTAGCTCCAGAACATATATGTTCCAAAACATAAAGATACTATTTTTTATAAAATTAATATTAAGCGAGCATCATTTTAAAAATATATACATGCACGGGACCCCAAGTCTAATGAAACCATGGGACTTTGATCCTGTGCTGGGTTTTATTGTACATAACTTTTTTATTATTTGTTTTATGATAGAAAGAATCTTTGTCTCATATAATACACATGTTATTAAAATATGAATACATTACATAAAGTATGTATTAAACATATTTGTCCCAATAAACAATTAAATAATATATTATTAATATTTAAATCATTAACTTTGAGGTCAAACATTTTACTAAATGTTATTAAATATTTGTATAAACTTACCGACTTTTCTATGTCTACCGGTTTCGAAAGGTACCCATCTCTTTGTTTTTAAAAAAAAATTGTACTTTACATATTTTATGTTTTTTTAAATATATTTGTGCAACAACCAAGGTGAAGGTGTATAGTGGGTTTTCATGTTGGTTTAATTGGTGTCCTGACGAAGAGACGTGTACGTCTCGAAACCGGTGGACTTAGAAAAGTCGGTAAGTGGTTGTTATATACAAATATTTAATAACATTTATTGAATAATAGTTTGTCGTCGGGTTCTCAGACATTAGCGTTAATTCAAATTCAAATATTTATGCATATAAAATAATGAAAATACGTAACATATTAATTTTGTTTTTGATTAATTGAAAATAAAAAATAGTATTAAGAAGAAAAAAACTCAACGAAACCAAATGAAATGGTTTGAAATATTAAAAAAAAAACAAAAAGAGACAGTAAAATAAAGATAATAAGAAAACAAATACATAAGTGTTTTTAATATTATTAAATTAATATGAGATATAACCTGCTGAATTTCTGCTTCTTTCCTCCAAAATGAACAACTGGCATATCCCACACTAGGCAGAACTCCAGAGAAGATTTTCCTCCTGATTCTACAGTCTTCTGACCGGATAAACCAATTCCATTTGCTAAAAAAGCGACATTTTAAGAGTTAGAAAGTTTATGGGTATGAGAGATAATTAACAGAATGTGAAATCTTGCTTCGCAGCATTCCCTCCACTATGATTACTTTTTATATATTTTTGGTACAAAAATAAAACAGCTTTCAAACTGTACATTATTTAAGCTGTAGTTTTACTATGAAAACTGCTTATGCCACTTATTATAAACCCACAAATTATGTAGAAACTTGTGAAAAGTTAGTTCATTTGAGTAAACAAATAGTTATAAAGGTAGACAATGTACTAGGTACCGAGGCACATATGCATGACATGTGTGAACAATTTGTTTTGTATGAGGAAGTACACAATATAAATTTGTGTACATGAGTAGAAGTAGTATATGTACCTATAAAGTCTGTAATTTTAAAGCCAGTATTTGTTATATCTGGAAATAGTATTTGGTCGAGATTACAAATCCACGCTAAACAAAATTGCTTTTTGTCTCACAAATGGATTCATACATTATATTTGTCAGAGTATGAGTGATAAAACATACATAATGTAATTGTTTGGTAATGCTCCGACCATTTTGTTTACCCGAGATGTAAATACAGAGCAGAATAGATCAAATAACATACCAGGAAAATTGTTATCAGAAGGTATTTCACCAGGAAGTAATCTCCCCTGAGAGTTTAAACAACTCCAAATTGGTGCTGTTGTTTTCGTAGAATTAAATTTACAAAATCCATCCGTTGTGGAGTCGAATTCTTGTTTGGTTTTGGCTATTGTGAATGTGCACATCATGTCAGATATTTTAGTCTCCAGTGATACTCCACATGTACTGTTATCCGTATATCTCTCAAATGTCATATTTTCTAGAAAACAAGCAATAAATTTATCTTTATCCACCTACAAACACTAGGTTCAAAAAATTCAACTGGGAAAAAAATCCTAAAGTAATATTACAGAAGCGTTGATCAAATATAACAACATTGTTTTCTTTGATATAACAATCCTATAATTATTATTGGTGTCGTTGTTCAGTTTAATATGCACATGCAAAATAAATATTCATAAATTTTGTATTATCTAATTTTATTTTAAAATGTTTAAAAAATTACAGCAAAATGGTAAAAATTAGTTTTACTTTTAAGTATATTGAAGAGATGGCACAAAAAACACTGTGACAAAATTAGTTTATTCTAGGAATAAGCCCAATATACGAAGGGTCTGACAAACCAGAATTATTATTACGCTTGAAGTTGCAATCGGTTCCTTTATGGGCAAATGCCTATTTTAAGGAAACGATTTTCTGCGGCAATTTACTTTTTTGATATATTTATCGAATATGTTTCGCAAAAATGTAAATAAAATTAAAAGAAAAAGAAAAATATATATACACGATTCAATAGAATTCCATTGAATAAATAAGCTCTAGTTACGTAAAGACAATTTGATATCACAATGATGATTTGGAAGATACATTTTTAAACTGAACAAAATATGTAAATAATCAATACGTTTAATTCACCATTATATAATAAATTTTGAAAATTGAGTATATAAATTAGGATGCAAGGCTGATTAAAATGAGAAATTCTTTATAACCAGATTAAAGGCAAACAACACAGTAATAAAAACCATTTGGAAAAATAATAGTAACCTTTGTCATTTTTCTTTTCACTAGACGGACAAGCATCTCGGAATGTGAAGGTAATGCTCACAGTACGAGGTTCATTGCATACATTTATAATATCCCAAACAAATACTGCACATGGTAAACTGCTATCCTAAAATTGGAAAAATAAAAATATACACTGAACAAAATAAATAATTAATTTTAGGCTGCATACATTGTGATAAAATAAATATTATTTATACTTCGTTTCATGCATTTACAAAATCACTTTAATAAATATTTACACGGTGTCAAAATACACCTTAATAACACTAGTTTTCACCATCCAATCTTAATATCTCAAAAAAAATTAGTGATGCTTGATTTTGGTGTTGAACCCATGATATGAGGAGAAAGAAGAAAGTCCAGAGAAGAGCAACTAAAATGGTAGTTTCTCTAAGAAATAAATCATATGAGGACAGCTTAAGGGAGCTCGGGTTAAGTTCACTGGAAGAGCGGAGGTGGCGTGGTGACTTGATTAAAACGTTCAAAATCTTAACTGAGCAATATAATGTACCCAAGTTGAAATCAATGTTCACTATGAATGAAAACCGCCATATCAGAGGCCATTCATTGAAACTAAACACTACCTCCTTCTCATCCAACCCCAGGAAGAACTTCCTGACAAACAAAGTTGTGGAGAAATGGAATGGCCTTCCCGAGAAAGTGATCGGTGCTAGTTCAGTTAATGTGTTAAAAAATACCCTCGATGCACACATCAATTTATAATGTTTAACAAACATGTACACTTGATATGCGCTAGTATATTATTATTATTAATAATAATATGATAAATTATGTGGAGAAGAAAGTGGTTACTTCCCAAAATACAAACTATATAAGTGGAGTTTTGAGTAAAAATGACACTCATTTATACCTTGTAGTTGTGAGGGAGCACAGGAGATATCTGGCGACATACAAGTTTGACTCCGTACTGACTAAGGTTATATGTCGTCCAAGCTCGAGGGTAAAGGCCCGTATATTCGCAATCTGATCCATTCAGGTTCCATTCCCAAGCAGCGGGTGCATTCTTTGGTTTTCTGAAATTTTATATTAGGGGTAAGACATACTTAGTTAAATACATCTCATGTGCACACTGCTTTTTGAAGGCATACTACAAAATTCAGGAAATTACAGTGAGATTTTTTCAAACGATCGCCTGACGTTTGGGTGACTATTAAGCATATCGACGGTAGAAAGGCAAACGTTCCTATGGGACATGTAGCAGTTTTACAGAAGAGCCAAGTTTTTTTATTTTTTATTATTATTTTAATCTTACATATACCTATTATTTTGACATGATTCCTACATAATTAAAAATATGATATTTTTTATTAATAAAAAAAAGTACTTAAATTGGCTCTTCTGTAAAGTTGGTTACATGTAGCTTAGGAATTTTTGCTTTTCCACCGTCGATATAAGAATAAAATAAACATTATGTATTCGTTATTTCATGGTTCAGTGAAGGAACGTATTTGTTGCAACACTTTGATTTTTCCAATACATCAAAATAATCAAATATGTTTACATTCAAATTCCTGCTTTATTTTTATTGAAAATAAACTAACTTTTTTCTAATTTTGTATATCTATGCCTTAGATATAATTCTGGGTACCCAAATAGGTATATGTTTACAATATTTTTAGTTTGTCCAAATTTTTATAGACAAAACTGGATTCAATACGATTTCAATTCAATCGTCACACAAAATGAAAGGTCATAAGCCTTGTAGATGCTTAGACTTCTATATTCCCTTCTCTAAAATGTTCTTCATCTCTGTTGTGATATGTCAATATTAACAGCTTTCTGGGGGGTTGAATCCAGTTCTTGTCTACAAAAATTTGGACAAACTCAAAATATTGTTGATAAATCCACCCGGTCCAAGAAGAAGTATGAAAATTGAATAAAAAAATCAGGCATTGAATAGTATGTAGGTGAAATAATTTCATCAGATGAATCTCACCCGCATCAGTAAAGGTTTCGGCTCTTTAACTTCGCAAAACATCAACAGATGAAAGAATTGAAGGAATATAGAACATAATATTATACATAATATTGTTCAAATATAGGCAGAATGGTGAATATTACATAGTGTGAAAGATGCCAATGACAGATCCTAAGCCCTGTAGATGCCTCAACTTCTAAATTCCCTTCTCTAAAATGTTCTCCGTCTCTGTTGTAATAGGAATAATAAGCTGTACAATATTCTCCCATAAAAATACTGATTTAATTTTGTAAAATCATTATTGATCAATTTGTAAAACTGTCAGGTGACCGTTTTTAGAAAAATCATACTATTGTGAGAAATATATTTCGCAATACAATTACATAATAAAAAGAGTATCTAGAATAGTAACATCACTGAATTTTTGGGTTATACCGTGTAAATTATATTGCTGATATTAGAATGTAAATATTTTCCAATGACATACATAACATTAAATTGATTTATCAACACAAAAGCAATTCCAAGTACATAAAATAATAATCTGATATATTATTAAGTATAAGACTTTAGATTGGAATGAAAATAATATAAGATACATACATACACAATGTGTTTATTTCACTTATCTATATTATCATTTTACTGTTACTGTTTGTTTTATGTTTCACAGTATTTATGACTAACTGTAATTATGATATCGAAATAAAATAACAATGTATGGCATTCCAGCATTTTAAAATTTGTAGAAAATATCAAATTAATATTTTAATATACTTCAAGAAAATAAAACTAAGTTAAGTTTCAAGTTTCAAGTTTTTTTTATTTCAAAACGGATAAAGACCCTTTTTGAGAAGGGAATATAGGAGTCTAGGCATTTATCGGGCTTACTAACAGATCACAAGCCTTTTAAATGCTTAGACTTCTATATTTCCTTCTCAAAAATGAAATCTTCATATTTATTGGAATATCTGTCAATTTCAATTCCCTTCTTATTAGAGAGTTCAATCCGGCATTCTACAAAGAACAGAACACACTCAAAATATTGTTAATAAAACATTTACATTTTCTTTCTTCAAATTTTATCAATAAATTTCTTTATTCAAGTATTTAACAAAAAATATTTTTAATTTACATTAAAAACAAGTGTAAAATTAACCCTAGAGAGAGATGAAATAAAAATTATTTATGATAGAACAAGTGATAATTTAAAAAATGCAAATATTTTTTTCAGTTGAAAGAGTGCGAGATGACCTCATGACTACCAAAACTACTCAAATATAAATATATTACAAAAAATAATACAAACCTATATGTAGACATAACACTTTGGAAAATAGATTTATTATTTTGGTCTCTAATGTTTACAATAAATTGATTCTCGGGGTATGTGATGTAATCATAAATTCCCGGACGTAATTGGTATCTACAAAACTCTCCCTTATATCCACGACCGATAGACCCGGTACCAATGCCACCAAGAGGACAACCTAAAATAGTTAACCAATCTATATTGTTTAATGTAAGCAAAAAGGAATGAAAAAGATGAGATGCCTATAGTACAGGGTGTCCAGTGGCAAATTTAGTATTTTAATCTTAAATAATATATGAATGTAAGTAGCGAGAGGGGTGGCGTGGGGCATTGAAGTTGCAGATCCTATGGATGTTTTACCTGCCATGGATTGTTGGTCGGAAGAAATGCATCTGTTCGCTATCGAGGCGTACATAACATGCAATTTTTCACTTACTGCCACTAGGCGTCAGCGCCTTTATTAAAATTAAATAAAAATTGGGTAAACAAATTTAGAGCTTCGAAAACAGCTGACAATAGACGTCGCCAAGGTCCTGCTCCACCTGTTTCAACCGATGAAAACATCCAGTGTGTGAGTAATTATGCATTGGAAAATCCACAGATGTTACTAACAAGGCGCTCGTTGGTTTTAGGAATATCTTAATCAACATTGCATGAAATAATTAAGAAAAGACTAAAGTTTCATCCACATAAAATCCAAATAATCGAAAAATTGAACCATAATGACTATCAAACGAGATTAACTTGTGCCGAAAGGATGATAAAGATTTTTTTCTAAGGAAACACGACTGAGCAACACCATGAAGCACATTTTGATATTGAAGATTATGTAAACAAGCATAATTTTCATTTCGGGAGTTCACATAATCCGAGGGAAATACATAAACAACCATTGCATAACCAGAATGTAACCATTTGGTGCGCTATTTTAGGCAGAGGACAGGCGCCGTTGCGCAGTCGGTTAGACGGTCAACTGTGAAACAGGCGTCACAAGTTCGATTCCCGCCAGTGGCAAGAAAAAAATCCAAGGTTTTTCAACAATTTTTCAAGGTTTATCAACAGATTGGTGCTTGTATCTTAAAGGTCGGCGTTTATAAAATTTTGTCTTAAAAAAAATCACATTTATGTACTTAAAGTAAAATTAAGAATTATTTGCATAACTTGTTTATTTATTTTGCAACATTTTTTTTTAAAGTTTGAAATCTGCCACTGGACACCCCGCATGAAGAATGAAAAGAAAATGAATGAATTTTAGAAGTCCCATGCTTTCTGTAGTATTTTAAAGGTTTACAATAAGTATGGATAGTGTATATTATATTAGTTTGTATACTACCTACCATGTAATATAAACTAACTCAATAAATATTTTAAATTGATTAATAAGAATAAAAAATAAATATATTATTCAATTTATAAGATTCTAATGAATTTATTTAAGAGGTTTTAATGAACGTGGAAATCCACTTTAAATAGCAAAGATATTATTAGAATAAAAACAGATTTTGATTTTATTTATTTATTGAAAACAACAGTCATAAAAAGTTAAACAATAAATACAAAGTAACAACAATCGAGTAGACCAATTTCAGGATTCAATAATATAAAAAACATAACATACAGTTCACAAGGAGGATAAGGAAATGGGAAGGAAGAGAGAAAAATGTTTATATTTTCCAAAATTTTAATTACTAAATGAAGGGAAGAACAGGCTCATTAACAAAAATGTGTTTCACAGGAGTGCTTGCGTTTTAAAGGTTGGTATTTAGAAAATTTTGTCTCAAAAACAATCAGCATTCATGTACTTAAAACAAAATTAAGAATTATTTAAATATCTTATCAATTTATTTTGCTATATTTTTTTTAAAGTTTGAAATCTGCTCCTGGACAGCCTGAATGAAGAATGAAAAGAACGAAGAAGAGCGAAAAGAAGAATAAAAACCTTATTTGTGGGACACCGGGTTCCAGCATTTAAAGAAATAGATTTTCAATCAATATAATATATATATGTCTACAATGTCTACATACAACCACAGAAAAGAACAAACAAAAACGTCCACTTTATATTCTTTAAAAACTTAAACTAAATGACAAAAACGAGCTTGTTGCAGAAATAGTCGCATTTTGTCTGTTTTTTGCCAGCCGTTTTAAGACAGAGAACCATATTTTGTTCGTTATAAACCCATTCAGGAGGAAACAATGGCATTAAGATGAAAAAATCGAAAAAATGCAATGAGCCTGTTTTAGCCGTGTACCTTGAAATATTCATTTCAAATTACTATTTAATTTTACTAAAATACTATTTCTGTGCCTGTGTTAAGAAAAGCACTCTTCTCCTAACCACAAGAACCCCTATTTATTCAAATATCATACACATAGAATTAAGAATAGTCCAGAAGGAGCGTAGAATCATATTTGAATACATCGTACTGTGTCCAAACAACCCCCCCCCCCACTTTGCTCCACTTTCGCCGCGCGCATGTGTGAAGTTTCCGCGTAATGTTGCCAGATCGCGAAAAATATAATCATAACGCAAATGTAAGATTTTTACAATAATTTGTTAATTTCTCTAAAATTTTATTGTACACGCGGAAACATTGATTACACAACAGAGTAGATAAGTTAAGGGTCATTTAATAAGAGTTATTCAACTGATGAACTTAAAAACTTAACTAAAAACTTAAAAAAGAGAACTAATTTTATTTTATATAAAACTGATATTTTTATGTCATGTTAAATAACATTTGACGTTTCAAAGATAATGTCCACCACGGCGTTGTTTAATCCGAGAGGTCAAATTTTCATTAGTTCTCTCAGATGAGCAAAGTAGGGTAAAAAATTTGACTACCCTGGCAACACTAACAAAATGTCCATTTTGTTTTCTTTGACAATCTGACAGATGCTAAAATAATTCAATTTTTAGGTAATGCATTTGCTACTTACACATGCATTTGCTACTTACATATGAAATGTGATCCCATCCTGTTTCTTTAAGATCCCAGCAGTATTTCTACACTTTAAAACGACACAACACGGCATAGAATTCAAATCGGGAGTTGTATACTGAGCGACGTCTACAAGGAAACTAATGGGTCAAAACGTAAAACTACTCCTTTAAGAGTAGTTTAGTCGCCTTCTGTTTGATGTGCGTATGCGAGTTCTTGACTATTCTTAATTCTATGATCATACATTTCCCGTTTCTATGTAAAAGCATGTATTTTTACATGTATCCTCTTCTTTTTTTTCTCATGCTAAAATTGATTGGTATACACTCTTTTTAATTAAGTGTAATGTAAATCGCAGAAATGCCGTAAACAAACAAATATTAAGACAATGATTTCTGTAATAGAACAAATAGTTGAGGGTATAAGTATTTAAAATATTTTTTAAATACTTGAAAAATGTATTCTTGGGCATGAGATTTTCCGCTAAGGATTTAATTATAACCAAATCATAATATATATATTTATACATATATTCATTACTAACAAATACTCAATAAATAAAATAGTTTCTTGAATGAAGGCACAATAATCATAATAATTTATTTAATAGTTCAGAGCCAATTTTATCAAATACACACATTGATATATATGTATACACTTGATGCAGCGCGAAGCACCCGCCTCATGTTCCATTCAACTTAAGTTACGGAACCTTACTTGAAGTCAGTAAACGTCAAGCAGCATAAAAAGGTGCGACATACGGCTTTGAATTCACAGTAAGTCTTTTTTACTCTACTTCGCGTTTTCCACAGCAATGTTTACAAGACAACGCCTATTTTTCAGAACATAATTTCAAACTATCATTCTGTAATGATATGCTAAAACAGCACAAAAACACACTCACCATATATATGTTTCGCATTTTCTAGGTTCACGAAATCCATCACCGGTTTTTTGCCCCTCATCTTACATTTCCAATAATATCCCAAATATCTATAATCAAAAACGGATTTTGTAAACAAGTGTTATTCATATAATATGAATATTACAAGATGTTATCAATCTGCAAACATCACGTGACGACACAAAATCATGCAAATTATCTAAAACTTTTCTAACCTTGCGCCTAATGGTATCAATGGTAGAGCTTGGCTTAGTTTTGGTTTCGTTTGTGGTTTATTTTTAAGAGAAAAAACATGATCGAGCTTAGCTTTAAAGCCATATAAAGGTGGAACACTATGCACACCACTGCTCGAACTATCCATGCTTAGTTTCTTTGACTATTAATCAAATCAGTATTAGAATTTTTCATTAAAAATATCTCAGGATCGATCCGAGATAAAACTGCACCAAATAAGTATTCAGAAAAGCGTTTTAAGATACACACTACTGTTTTTGATTAATCATTTTGTAAATACTAAATGTCACGAGTGATAAACTCTCACGCTGCGAGCTACGCCACGCTGAGGTTCAAATTGTTCAATCCCGAAAAATATCAAAACGAAAACACCGACTATATGTCTATTGACAGACAGGTTAAGTGTGGCCAGTTGCTAGAAAATTGTTAGTAAAAATAAAATATGCTTCGATTTTTTTTTTATATCTTCACTGGGTATCATGGGGCGACAAGCGTGCGAGTAAAAGACAATGGCGATTCGACGTTTGATTTTTCCTTTGCGTTTCCCTTCGTTTTAATTTAGATCCAAGGTGCAGGAACTCGTTCACAACTTCCAAACTTTGGTAAGAGTTTTAGAGATCACCAAACCTCTGAGACCGGTCAATGATCATTATATTGGTTGTGTTCTAATTGATCTCCAGTCTTAGTACCACGGCCGTATTTAAAGCTTCCACATGGGGGGTGTTCTATAAAAATATAAAATGGCTCTATGGGAACCAAGTGTTCCCCACCGATGTGTTTTGGCATAGGTTTAGTTTCTAAGTTAGTCATATTATTAAAGTTAGGTTTAAAAATTATATCAGAAACCTAACCCAACGAAACTTTGTCAAAAGTGTTGTGTCATCTGTGTATCTGATGTTGGACAGCTTTACGTCACCAATAGATACTCCTAGCCCCCATTCATCAAGAATCATTTTTATAAATAAATATTTAATGACTCAATAGAGAGTATGCAACTTTGACGGATTCATTTTTCAATGGGAAAACAATAGTTTTTGTATGTACCAAATATTTTCAATTAAATTAATGATTATGAACGTAATTTGGCTAAGTGAAACTTAGTGCAAATTTATTATTTTTAAGGTTTGAATACAAAACAACCCGATTAGTCACAAGCTTGAAAGTGCTAAAGGGAAACGAAAAAACTTTAAGGTATGAAAAAAAAACATTGAAAAATTTCAGTTATTCAAGCAAAGAAAAATCTTCAAACGCCTTTATCTCTAAACTACAATATTTGCACATACTGCAGTTTTACACTCGAGGGTTCGTATTCTAATGGGATGTTAAAATTTATCTTCAATTTTATTTTTTGTTTGAAAAATGGAATATGTTTACAATTTTTTTTAAACATGTTCAGTTACAAGTTATTGACGGAAATTCTTTAAATTTTCATAAAAATACACATACTTTCGTACATAAATATCGATATTAGTTTATACCGTCTCGATATGTACCGATGAAGATGGCTTTCAGAATCGCGGCCGAGGTGCGATTTATATTTTCAGGAATTTTGACACGTAGGTACTTTGTTTATAGACTAACCATAATTTGAAATGATATTTTTATGACTGGTATACCTTTAAAGCCGAAATGATTGGTGATGGCTTCTTGTTTGGTTGTCATTTTGTGTTGTAGGCGATCCTAACAAATATTTTATACCTTGTAAAGTTTTAGCATTAAGTACAAAATTATACAATGTTGGCGAGTGGTTAAATTAATAAATTATCATTATGTTTGTTTTAATTTTGTTTCACCCCTAAGTCGGGCCAATGATATTTTGAGATCCTGAATATGGCGTCGGACTGTGAAGTTTTGACTTGCTCTGACCCTAATTTTGCTGTTATATGTTCTTTTCTCCAAGTATTCGGCAAAACATGTGCGTTAGAATTACTCAGCATTCCCCAGCTGGTGGAAATGCTGGAAAACACACAAGAAGGTATGTTTTAAGTCGGTGTACAACTGAATTTTTGACATAAAGAATATCCGAAGAATACACATCGAGGAGGTTTGTGTATATTTATATTGCGCAATTCTCAGTTTGTTGCTGTTTTTGGGATTATAGTTGCGGAACCACTGCGGGACCTCCACATAAAACTTCTAAGGAGGGCTGTCAAAAGCTTCAACGCCGAGAGATGGGAGAAATTTCTAATAAAATTTTGTCATCAATGTGGACATCTCCAAGAAGCGTGGGAGTTAGAAAGATTCGGTTATAAAAAAGCAAGCAGCCAAGTCAAACTTCAAGTACTTAAGGTAATACATTTTCTCTCAACTCTTTGTACAAAATCTAACTCACAACTTATCCAAATAGTACACTAAATAAATAATATGAATAGGGACTACAGTTTTCTTGAAATGCTGTTCTGGTATATAGTGTTTAGTCTTGAATTGCAATAGTTGAGATTAATAAAAACTATTGATGATTAATGTACCATTGTTTTTCAAATCAAATCAAACGTAAACTCTTACACAGTAAAAGCTAATTCAATAAGCAAAAGAAGTGTGTTTTGTTATTTTTTAATACAAATCCATGAGTCCTATGACCCGTATTACTAATGTTTGTCAATATAATAAGTTATGTTGTAAATTCCTTGTTCGTATAGTGTGCAAAATAAAAATGCAGTAAATGGATTACAAAACATGTGAAACACATTAGTTAGCATGGCATGCCTTTATTTTGTAGGTTTGTTTGTATCCCACACAACCATCTCTCTATCAAAATTGTATTCACACTCATCGTGGCTGATTATGAAAACTCTGTCAATTTTTGCATTGAAATTATTACAAAATTCTATTATAAATATTTTTGATTTTTCGCCTCATGACTACGAGGACTTTTTTGAGTTGGGCTAACCGGAGTATTGCAATCTGGGACGGGAAAAATAGAAATGATTAAGAAAGGGTTACAAAGATGTTTTTTTTTATGATTTCAGAAACTTTTAGAATATCAATTTACATGCAACAACAAGTTTAAAAGCACGGTTAACCAATTAAGTAGTGAAGAGCTCCGCCTCGCTCCCGTGGGAAGGGACGATAAAGGGCGCTGTTACTGGATGCACACAGATCACCGAGCTAATGTGCGCCTATACAGAGAGGACCAAGATGAAGAAACATGGAAGCTTATTGCCAGGTAAATTATCAATAACAATGAAATAAAACTGTATTTTTAAAAAAATGTGTAAGACTAAGATTTTTTTTAAATCGTTTATTTTTTGTGAAGCAAAAAGTTTTTTTGTTGAAAAAAATTGTTCAAAATTAACTGCAATGTTGGTTTATGCAGAAGATTTGGCACCCTGGGCCTATACGGATTGCCGCCCCGTGAATTAACTGAAAAAATCCAAAATTGTTTAATAATAAAAAGGCCGTTTAAAAGGAAAAACACCATTTATTAAATATTAACATTTTTTTGCGATGTACAAATTGATTGAGAAATTGTCAATGACAGTCATAATTGAGGGATTTTGTTGAGTCAGCTTCTGTATTAAGGATGGTTTACCCATTTAAATGTTTTTCGCTTATACGGCAATGTAGATAATTTTTTATTATTTTAAGTGCAGAAAACAAATGTTTTGCACTGCAATTTGTCACTGCAGTGCACAGGAACATATGTCATGCTATTTCTGTATATGGAAATGCTTAAACCCATTTGTTTTCATGAGACATCAATAATTGTTTTAAATGAACACATTTTTCTTGAAAATAATCCGCAAGATCAATCAGGTATAATTTTTGGAGTTTTATGGCGTTAACTCTAACTTCCGCTTCAGACATTATATCCAATTTGCATAAAAATGCAAAATTGGCGGTCTCTGCGTCGTTCAAAGTTTTGCACCTCCTTAACTCACCCAAAAATTGGTTGCATATTAGAAAGAAGGTACCCTGAAACGGTCACATCCTTGTAACAACGCTTCTCCCTCGCGGCACTCATTGTCTCGTTTCTTCCTCCTTATAATTCTGTTGTGATTTTTTCTGTATTCTTCTGAGGATTTTTTTTAGCAGTCTTGTCAAAAGCATCAAAAGATTCCTGTTTATTTTCTACGAAAGTGAATGACTCGTAGAGCCTGAAAACAATCTCTACTTCAGTGTCAACACCTTGTAGAAATTTGGAAAACATATTAAATTGTTTTAATACAGATACTCAGCCAGCAACGTGTGATCCCGGCGTCTTGTGTTTTCAGCCAAGCAATGAGTTTCAGTTTTTGTTGTTGATCTCGTTGATCTTAATCTATGTTGACAGATATAACAGTTCTGTTAAACTTCCATTTTTATTTAATTTGTATTGGTACAATCAAAATTAGCGTTCAGTAAAATAACTCATTTTTATGAAAGTAATAAATAATGATCGCCTTAATATTCACATTTTTGTTAATTGCATGACTTTCTCCTATGGCATTTATAAGTGGTTTGGTTCAATTTAGGTTTTTTAATCAGTCGAATGTTCAAAATACCTTTGTGTATTTCATTTGATGTTTACAATTTGAAAAAAGGAAACAAGCGGTTCAACAAACAATATTGACGTAATGCTTGACATTTGGGTTAATTCTTACGTACATAGATAATATGTCTTATTAAATATCTTAAATTCTCAGTAATCGAGAAGGCTTGGCTGAGGTAATATCCAACTTGAAATCAGGAAAGAGTCCGACACACTCCGCTGCTGAACCGGTGCTTAATGAAGATTCTAACAGTGTGGAGAGCCTCCCCGCCCTGAGTTCTACTGTTGATAGCAAAACAGAAGGTGACACTCCGGTATGTATTTCCTGTCACCTATTTTTTTCAAAAACCGTTTACATTAAGAAGAAATAGCTTTTCTTACAAATTACAAAATTTTTCAGACAATAGATGATCCATCAAAGCGAGTTAGTAATATAACAGAACCTTCACCAAAAGTCGAGCCCGAGCCAGTTAGCAATACAACCAGTAACTCAGAGACTGATAGCAAATCCAAACCTTCCTCGGAACAGCAAGAAGCTGAAGATGATACCAACAACATTAGTAGCAAATCTGAGAAGGATCCATCTACCTCTGATGAAAATACCAGTGATGCCGATAAACCAAAAACAATCAACGTTTCCCCAGTACCTCAGAATGCCGAAAATGTTCTAGAATCTAATTCAAAATCAATTAATCTGAAAAAAATAAACAATAGCGCTGTTTTGGATATAAAAAAATCTTCAAATAGTAGTAATCATGCATCCCCTAAAAAACGCTTTAAAAGTTCAGAATCTCCAATAAAAAATAGTGAAAAGAAATCTGTAACAAAATCAGGTGACGAAGAAAGTGATAATGATTCTGACGATGAAGATGATCAAGAAATAGAAGAGAAGGTGATGATAATCTCAGGTCCCGGAGAAGGAGCAGAATGCGAAGGTGCCCCCGAACCTTACTTTAGTGAGGAGATATGCGAAGAAGTTATGTATTTCTGGGGATCAGGTTCGGGAGCCGACTGTTGTACGGGGAATCCCGCTGCAGCAGCCACTGCGCAGTCTGAAACCGAAGCTACAGAAAAGAAGATTGTAGAAAGTAGCTCTCTCAAACAACCTGAAGAAATTGAACAAAATTTAATAGCCAGTAAGTCTAATACAATTGACGCCGCAATCTCTGGAACTTCAAAATCAATCAATGGTGCTGATAGCTGTAAAAATATAGACTTAAGTAAACATTCAGAAGGTGCTGTTTCTTTAGAAGAGCATGCGGATGAAGCTACCAAGGAGCCCGCTTCTCTCTCGGATACTGATTCTGAACTCAAAAATGCATCGTCGGCACCTCTACCCGTAACCAAAAGGTTCCTTCAAAATATTCCTAAAGCAGATTCTAGCGGAAATTCTGATAGTGATAGTTCTGTTAATAAAGTGAAATTGTGGAGTGTGGATTCTCTCTGTAGTAAAGAAACAGTGTCTGAATCTCTGACTGATAAGGATAGTGCGCAGGATGCGGGTAATGCAGTATTATCTGATGAAGATAGATTAATTAGTAAAAATAATGAAACTCCTAATGTAAATATTGTATTAACTGATAATAGCAAAGATAAACCTTCGGGTGAGAGTGAAGCCTTAAATAATGATAGATTATTACCTTCTAAAAATAAATCTGCTAAGAGTAAAAAGGGTAGAAAAAAGGATTCGGATGAGAGAAAAGGAGCAGAAAAAAAAGTTGATCAATCTGTTTCAAAACAGTTCTTTTTCGGTCGACCTGGCTGTTTAAAGCTGTCTCCGAACTCCACTTCTTCGGTAAATAGTGACAAAAAACCTGAATCGCCAGAAGATCTTTCGATATCCACAAGAAAAGACTTTGAAGATAAAGATTCAAATGATTCTGACACAGCGGCAATCAACGTGTCTAATGCTACCGATGTTGAAACTGTGTCTTCGGGTAATGAAAATAAAACCCAATTGGAACATTCAAGTAAAACAGTTGTCAAAAAAAAATCTTCAAGTAATGGCAGTATATGCAAATCAAAAATAGCAAATGATGTTAAGGTTGAAGGACGTTTTAGATCAGAAGAAGCTAACAAAGATACAGGCGTATCATTAGAAGATGACAAACATAATAAATTAGAATCATCAAAAACAGTTATTGATGATGAAAATCTTTCTGTGGTATCTCCTGTTACCGCCACCACCAACAACTTGAAAGAATCACTGCGAGAATCTAAACCTTCAAACAAAACAAATGTATGTCGTCCAAAAAAGAGTAAAGAATGTGATAGTAAGAAAAATGAAAAGAATTTTGATAAAAAAAAGGAATCTGAAAATGTTCTTGCAAATTTGTCAGTTTCTAAGAAAAAATCTCTCAAGGAAGTTAGCAAAACAAAAAAAAATGCTTCTGGTGCTAAAGACGAAAGTTCTCCTGTTCAAGATACCAAGCCCGGCAAACACAAGGCAATCGAGGATGATGATCTGTGTTTAAGTACTAATTCCAAAAGTACACTGAAACCAGAATTAATCGAAACACAGGTTAAGAAACCTAAGTTGAGCAAGGAAAATTCTCTGGATGAAGATCAACTACCATCAACCGATAGGTCACAGCCAATTACAAAATTACCAGGTGATAGCAATAAGAAAAATGACAATTCATCAGAATCTTCTCCAAAGATTGACCTTCGTAAGAAACCAATAACTGGCCAGAGAAAGTCTTCTATTAAAGATATAGCTAAGGCTATTGATGCAATATCTAGTAGAATCAAAAGCGATAAAAATAATAAAGAAAAAACTCCGGTAAAAAATGATATAAATATTGATGACTCAGGAATTCAATGTAAAAAAATTAAAGTAGATGGCGACCTCGATACGGTTAAAGAAAAAGAACAAGATATCGAAATGAAAGCTTTAATAGACATAAAGAAAACTAAAAAGATCAAAGGCAAAACAAAAGTAAGTAAAGAGGAACCGAAAAAAAATATTTCTCTTGTTAAAAAAATAGCTGAAGACCCGATCTCCACTACAAATGACAAGAGTGACTCTGATTCTAATGATTCAGAGGAACGTACCCTTCTAAATACTAAGCGAAATAAAAGAACAGAATCACCCAAGAGTAAGAATGAGCAAGCAACAGTAGGGGGCAAGAAATCTAAAACAGTGTGTGCTCCATTAAAAACAAGAAAAAGAACGGCGGCAACAAACAGTAAGAACAACAGCTTGGATCGGAATAGTCAGGAGTGCAAGAAAGGAAAAGGTACCGCTGGCCGTAAGAGAGGCCACGAGGAAACAGAATCCCCTTCTGAGGAAGACTACCTCGAAACTCAAAAGAGTAAACGATTAAAAATGAAACCAAAAGTTACCAACTCTAAAATGCGGTTAGTTTGAGAATCTATCGATTTTTTTTATTGATGTCTATCCAATGTCTTCAATTTTGTAACATCGATATTTTATTGTTTTCAGCAAAAAAGTAGAAGAAAAAAAACAACTTCAAGAATCTTCGAGTGATGAGGATGATGATGACAAACCGATCCTTAAAGGTGAAAATTGTTTTTTTCTATTTAGATTTTTTATGTATTCATCAGATAATTTTGTTTGGCTTTGAAAACTTGTAAATACAATGTAGAGATAAATGACAGTACGTCGTTGCTTTTGTTTAATAAAAAAAAAATAACGCTAATTTATGAAGCTGAATAAAAGACTTATGTATTGTAGATACCCATTATAATTATGTACTAAACTAACCATTTGTCTCCCCAGCCAAAATGAAGAAAACTCCAAAAAAGATTGAAACTGTCAAAGAAAATACTCCCAAATCTACTAAAGGTAAAAATGGTAATTATTTCCATCACATTTTGTAATTTTCTATCTTTGTATAGTTTTTGTAAAACTTTTGTAAATTTTATGAAAATGGCCCTACATAAGTTATCCATGGCGCTACATACGCTATTCACAAAAATAACAACAAACCACCAACTTATAAATACATACATAGTTCTCAAGGAACTACCTAAATTCAACTATCTGAAACACAACCTGTCATAATACATTATAACTTATATACATCGAGAACAGTGCTACTAAAAGTGTACATATCGTCGGGATCATAGAACAACGACGCACGTGATTTTCTTCAACTATACGTGAGAGCAAATGAAAATTTTTTTGGACACTTTATGGCACAACTTAATACTTTCAGAAGTATACCATTTGATACTTGTGTTAGTTATATATATTTTTTTTTTTCAACCCTGGAAAAAAAATTGTGATAGATTTTCGGTTTACGAGAAGCCAATTCGCCAATCAGCAGAACTCACCGAAGAGAACTTGTGACGTTAAATGTAGAGTAATTTTCAAAATTACAAAGCTTTAAAAAATCATAGCGCTGATAATACGATGCATAAAAATATTTTTTTTAAATTTAGGCTTAATTTGATAACATAGTCTATTAACAAATAAAAAAAACCACCAACCTTTTCATTGGAAACGAAGAAATAAAATCTCAACTAGATGAAAACTGAAAAAATTACATATGGTCCCTTCTCCCACCTGGCTACCAACTTATTGTACAGTTTAACTAAAATGGCGCTATATAAATTATTTTTAACAATAATTCTCTATATACAAAATGTGCTTCTCATTTATTGAGTTTCTCATACATTAACATAAATTATTCTGTCAGTCTAATTTACTGCGATCCATCTCTATTTTAATTACTATTAGATATAATATTTTACTCGAAGCAGGAAGCTTACATTTTGCTTTTTATTTTGTTGAATGTCCTACCTGTTGTTTACTTCTACGATATTCATCTTTATTTTACCAACATAATGCTTTACTTTATTTATTCAACATTACATGTATATATATATATATATATATGTATATCTTTTTAGCATCCAAGAAAGGTAAAAAGAAGGGTTCTGACGAATCAGGAGACGAGGCTACGAAGGGTGCCAACACTCCTGAAGATGAAGATACTCCGGTGCGCCAATCTCGCAGGATCGCCCAACTCAAGATCCGCGAGGAGGCCCAGCGTCGAATGCTGGAAGAAGTCACCCTCAGGGAACTGAAGGCCAAACACAATAAGGTATTTATAATATATGAGTAGTAGAGTTACAAAACTTGTTCTGGAGACTTTTTTTACTTTTGAGAAAATCACTAATTTTGTTAAAAAATTTAAGGTTTGTCTATAGCGCGTTTCGTTACTATGATTCAATTTTGTTCAATATACAAATATATTGTGTATCTCACAGTGAATGTTTGTTTCGAAGCGGGTTTTGCAACTCACTTGGTGATGTATTTTGATATTTCAACAAAATGAAGCCGGATTAGTGACTCACGGTCACGGTCATCTTATTTTGTAGATTCGTCCAGAGCGGGTTTAGTAACTCTACGACTCATAATAATCATTTCAAGCAAGTGGAATAGTAAAAAAATAATGATCCTACTTTGCCTAATTTAAAAAATAATTTATTCTTAATGACACATTTATGAAATGTAATTATTTTGTTTGTTTAGTACATTACATTAAAGTCCAGTTATTTTTTATCATCATCATACCCTTATCCGCGTCGGTAAGATGATCAGTTTTACGCTTGAGCTCAGAGATATGAAATATTTCAATATAAAAACCTCTGAATTGAATATTTCACGTCTGCCAGGAATTTAACCTCAGAAGCTCAAGCGTGATAGACGAACACGTATTTTTATTTTTCTTTACTCTCTGTAGGCTCTAGATTGACTGATTTTTAATTGTAGGTAACAAAGAAAGATCACGACTGGAAGGAAGAAAGCCCCTCTGAACACAGTTCTGATGGACCCTTGATCAAGGACGTGAAGAAAGGTCGTGGCAAGGGAAAGAAAAAGTTGAAGGGCATGTGGAACAAGAAGGCTCCCTTGGAGTGGAATACTTCCTCTGGCCGCAGCAGCTCCGATACTGAGCCGGAAGAGGAGATAGAAGAACACTGTAAGAAAGCTATTTATTTATTGACTGATTTATTTTAAATTTACACGTATATTACAGCGCAAAGCACCATTTACAATGTACATATGAGTATTGACCGCTCAAATGCGGAGTGTAGATCTCAGATGTCAATTTCGGTATCCTTCAAAATATTCAAGCGGAATTCGCTTTATTTTCCTTGTTTTTGAGAATTTTAAGGCCCAAAAAGTTTTTTTCGTACTACATTTTGGAAAAACTAATTAATACCAGTCATCAAACAATGTCATTGGTGTTTTTCGTTTTTGAAATTAAAGTGTTTTTTTTTTTTTATAAAAGATAATGAAAATGCATTTTTTTCATTATTGGTTATATTTAAGGATAGATTCAACTAATAAAATCACCACCATTGTCAGTATTTTGATAGTTCTTTTAAAATAAAGTGACAGTAGTTTTCAACATTTGCTTTTTTGTAAAAACGTCTTAACAGTTGTATATTGTCAGGTTTCTGGCTCAAATTGGTAACTAAAATTTTACCAGTTGTGAGATATTGCACTTTTAAAGTTAAAAACTCATCCCAAATCAGCATTTTAAATAAAACTGCAAGTTGGGTATTATAAAATATAATGTTTTGTGTATGTAAAATCTGAAATATTTTTATTTTCTTTTTAAACGAAGATTATTGAATGCCATTTATGAAGAGATCTCATTTTACAAACATTTGTAGTTACCAACTTGTGTCAGAAACTTGACGATATTATACATTGTTCATGCTAGTTTATGACAAATTTTAGAAACATGTAATACATGAAATGTTTATGTATGGTAAAATTACGATTTATGCATACAAATTAGCACAACGAGCCGGTACGCATGTAGATTGGTTTGAAAATTAATGCCATCGACTAAAAGCTTTTTGTACATTTTATCCAGTATTTATATGAATACCAAACCGTTTTAGTACTTTTTTAACTCTTTCACCGCTAAGTATAGATTACGTTTGTCGACACCCGTACGCGGCGGAATATTTTCAAGCGCTAAAAATCACGGATGAGATTTTTAAATCGTCTAGTTATAAAAGACAAAAGCATTTATTGGTATAATTTATCGTTTAGTTATCTTCCCAAGTACTTGAACTTCAATAATCAATTAATTTTTTATGTGTACACAAAGAAATTACATCAATAATCATTCAAATAAAAGTGTTCTAACCGATTTGTGAACAGAACGCTAGCATTATACTATAGGTACTCAGTCATGTTTATGAATGTGTTGATGGAACACAGCGCACAGTAATTATTAGTGTTTACGTTCTAAGATTATACATATTGAACGCATTTGCTTATAATATAACTCAACAAACAAATCCAATATTATGTCCTAATTTTGATTTATTTATTTTTTTAACATCGCATTGGTTCAAATTTTAAGATGCGCGAGGAGCGAAACTCATATTTATGTGGTTTTTATTGTTAAAATAAAAATTCTTATTCTTATGATTTTAGGATTCAATATATAAAATAATAAAAGGGAATTTATCGTCGGTTAATATAAAATTTTTCCGTGGCATATATATATATATATATATAAACAACAATATTTCGAATATCGTTTTCAAAATGAAAGACTCTTCTCGCTTACTTTAAAATCTGTCCCTCACAAATCTGCTCATCATTTTAACATCGGTTTGACATATTGAGATATTATGATTATTTTTTATTATTTTTTTACATAATGTATATTTATAAAAAACAAAACACGAATTATACAAAATGAGGTTTTTAATGTAATTAATATAGTAGTTATTATTACAAATACAATTCTCACATGTTTTCAGTACAACAGTAACATGAGGTATTCTATAACTTGATCAATGCACAGTTCTATAGAGATAACGAAATACAACACTCGAGATACGACTCGAGGTCATTGCCGAGCGGGAATTTTAAAACTGTTGGGTCATTTTTTCGCCCACTCTGATTAAAATCTTTTACAATATAAACAAATATAATCCTAGGAGTTATTCAGAGATGTCACTCGTCAACAAATGTTCAGGGAATATTTCAATACAAATTTTTTGGCCATCTGTCGCGCGCTTATCAAAGTATCAGCCTGTAAAGTCGAAAATGTCTAAAGACAGTTGCCGCATACGGGGCACGATTTTTCAGACTGTCTAAAGATAGTTCCCGCTGGGATTGGGTTAATCATGTAGGATCCTGTAAATTTTTCAAGTAAAATTAACGCCTATATATCGAGGCTATACTGACAGAATGCATTAAGTCAATGGTCTTTATATATTTCAAATATTTTGAAACATAGGTGCAAGATGTTGATTTCAAATTTTATGCTATGCCTAGAATAAAGATTACTCTTTTAGAGCTTTAAATTTTTTTTAAATAAATGAAAATTGTGGGAGAAATAATGCATTGAAAGAATAAAAAAGCTTTAAATGCTATTTTCTTGGAAGTTGTTTTAATGGCCTTATGCATTCTGTCAGGAAAAGCTCTGTAATTACTAGAATGTTGCTAATCTTTTTGATTAATATGCAGTGCTTGTGACATCATTTACATGAAAAAATATTTTACGTTTCAAAGCAAATATTATTTAAAAGACTAACGCTTTCCGCTGTATTCAGTTCAAATGACAAATTGATTTAGTTAGGATTTACTGTAGTATTAATTATGGTTTTGAAAAAAATAAGTATGAACCGAGTAAACATATTAGGTAAAAAAAATGTGATTTATCTGCACAATTTTAGGACTTGGGTGAATTTTGTGAAATATTTTATATTCTTAAATATATTTCAAGCAAACATTGTCAGCTCTTTGAAAACATGTAGCAGAATAATGATTAGTGTTTGCAATAATTATGTGTCTGAGTTACAATCATCAAAATATTATTTTAGATGTGGAAGAGGAGGTCTATGCACTAAAATCCGACCACGAGTTCTCCCCAGAGTCGGATGTGGACGATTCAGAAGCTGCGCCAATCAGAAGAGCTAGAACAAAAAAAGGTAAACAGTTTATATTCTTTATTTTAGGTACAGATAATAGTTTAGTACCGTAAAACGGGTATACTTTAAACATTGGGGTTACAATGAACACTTAAATAAGAAAGTATTTGTAGCCACTAAGGTATGTGTGGGTCATCGATTATCCCGCGATTATACCTTTAATCCGGATGCAGTCATATCTCATGTGCCTGATGCTCCTACACGGGATCTACATACGATTTCACCAGCAGTGTCTGGAAGTGTTAAGTTTGCTTAATGAAACAAAGCATGGATCTTCAAAAAATATCCTAAAATTGAAAATAAATAAAAAGGTAATGTTATTCCTGTTAGAGGAATTACAATTATTGGTGGTCTGGGAGAACATTACAATGCAAGCAGCATCAACATAATTTAATTATTTCAGGAATCTTATTGGAATAAAATATATAGTGAGGTTCCTGAAAGTATTTATAATGGAATGAATACAAAAGTATTAAAAAAAAAAACTATCAGTTTTACTAATGCATATATTAGTTTACACGTATACACACTAGTATGTAAATGAAATAAGATCTGATTATGTCCATGGTTTACAGCCAAAATAACTTATTAACATTTTTCGATGGCTAGAAACTGAACAAAAGATAAGGACACTCATATAACCCTGTGATTATTATTAAAATAAAATATAAATCTTCAATTATCAAAGTACTTTAAATGTTTCTTTCATCTCCTGTAAAATTTACAAAATGTTGGTTAAGACTTGGTCTTATGAAAAGTAAGGAATTCAAGCAATTTTTCCATAATGTTTATTTACTTTATTTTGTAATGGCGCAATTTCGAAAGAAAGACATTTTAAAATGGCAATATCTTACGATTTCCTTACTTTTTATCAGACTACAGGCCCACGTGATTAATATCAATCGACCACTGGTATTAATCACGTGGGCTAGAAGTAGAAGATTCGACTGCAGCATAAGAGCAAGATGAAATGACTAATTGGTAACTTAACTTCCAGTCATTTTTGTTTTGCCATGATATTCTCAGTGACGAGACTCACTGTTTCAGAGGACGGTAAGAAGACAGAGTCCGGCTGCGTGGGGTGTGGGGGCAGCGACCACCCGGAGTGGATCCTGCTGTGTGATATCTGCGACGCAGGCTGGCACGCCTCCTGCCTGAAGCCTGTCCTGTTCCTCGTACCAGAGGGAGATTGGTACTGCCCGCCATGCAACCACGTGAGTTTTTTCATTTTTTAAAATTCATTTATTTCACTGTTTTAACCTCAGAGTAATAACGCTTATACAGATGTCATTTGGTCAATGTTCCCAGACATTTCTATTCTAAAGACTACGATTTTTTTTGTTCCTCCTGAACATTTATTCAGCCGATTTCCAAGGAACAACGACGATATTTATTTTTCATTCTTTTGTACAAATCGCTTAATAATCCGTATGTTTGTTTTAATTTTTAAAAATGATTTCAGAAAAAACTGGTTGACGCCTTGACTGTGCGTTTGGAAGAATATGACAAGCAAGTAAAATTGGTGGAAATTGAAGATTTGCAGCAGGAAAAAACTCTCAGTAATCAATCTGCGGAGAAGGCAGAAAAGTCTGGCTCTGGATCGGATAATTCAGGTTTGCTTCCTAATCAAGTACTGCTTATCTGTTAATGTGATAATTTTACCATTATATTTCAATATGTCTCTTGTCTTGCAGAAGATGGCAGCCGTAGTGGAAGCAGTAGCAGCAGCGACAGTTCCAGCTCCTCAGAGGACTCCGATGGCAAAATATACCGTTTGAGGGAGAGAAGACAGCTTCCTGTCAGTTATCATTTTAAAGAATACGACCAGCTGATTAGTTCTGCCATCAAGGTATTGATAGACCTTCCTTTTACTTTTCTATCTATGCAACCTTCGGTATATTTATTTACATAATATATTTATTATTTAATCTGAAATAAATAATTACATTTAAAAAATATATTTGAAGCTCTTACTTGGTGGTTGTTCATAATAATTGAAATAAAAATAAAACAACTTTGTTTTTAACCACTTATTACCAACCTGTTTCGGAGCTACACAAGCTTCCTTATTAAGGCAAAATTTCCAAATTAATATTATCCTTTTTTTTATTCTAACAGTGTCTACTAAATATTAAATCTAAACATGCGGAAAATAAGTCAAGTCGTGTCACACAGTATTTTATTAATAAAAAAATATAGGATAACATTAATTACTAGATTTTACCTCGATAAGGAAGCTCATACAGCTTTGAAACCAGACGGTAATAAAATATTAAATAAGTAGTTAAAAATGAAGTTGTTTTATGTTAATAAAAAAATTACATTTCCCTTTTTTTCTTGGCAAGCCTGTAAAGAAAGAGAGAAAAATGTTGAAAGAGACAAATTTACATATTTAATAATTTGTGTAACATTTTTCTATTAAATCTGTGCATTTTTTTCTAACTTATACTAAGTAGTGTACCCTACGTGTAATTATGTATTTTTTATTTGATTGATTTATACATTTTACCATATTTTTAAAATTTTTATTAGAAACTTACAAAACTTACCAGCTTACAAGTGTACATATACAAGATATAATACACAAGTATTATATGCAACATTCACTTTGTAAAGCTCTCTTGAGGTATTTATATTACAAAACTGGCGCTGTATAACTCATCCGTTATAATATATATTTTTTTAAATACCCACACAACCCAGCAAATAATATAATATATCTTTGCAAATGTAAAGAGAGACAAAATAACCGTGCTAGAAAAAGTAGAGTAATTTAAAAATAATGAAAACGATACCTTTTAATATGGATTTTACCCTTGGATTATTCACTTTCTCTAACCATTTATTTATGTCTCTTGAATGATTGTTTTATCTCATGGCTTTATACCTATCATTTCTTAGTAATTTCTGTTCAGAATTGCGTTGATAAATAAGCTTTCGTTTCTAGGAGGAATACAAAGAGGTAGACAACAGTGGAGCAGGTAACCAGGGACGGGGTAAAGATATTTCTACCATTATAGAAGCAGATAAGGAAGAAAAGAAAGCATTACTTCAAGCTGCTTTTACTGCTAAGGTATTCATTATACTTGATCCTTAATTCTTACTTCTGTACAATTTCTTATTTATTTTAACTTCTTAATAGTGGTCTAGTATTTTCATATTGACATTACTCATATCATGTGAAAGGGTAACTTTAATTAAAAAAATAACAATATTAAAAACTATGCCCATGGCTAAAAAGGATTTACAAAAAGTGGTAATCGGGACCAGCAGATATTTTAACACCTTTTAATTTCTTGTTTCTCAAATATCTTTAGGAGTGTCGGAAATTTGACGGTTATTTTTTAATCTAATCTAAATTAAATCTTGTCAGAAATTTAGTCTATTGTTTATATCTGTACCTCAGAGGCAGACAGATGCAAATCCAAACGTCAAATGTTCAACAAGAGCCTAAAGAATCTACTTTATTTAAGTGATTTCTAATAATTGTAGCATTCATTTGTATTTTCAGTATCTTCATACATTGGTTCTTTCATTATAAGACTTACATTTTTTTCTAAATCAATGGACATGATCATAAACAGGATACGAAAATCGAAATGTCATTTTATCAAATTCTGGATTTGCATCCGTCTGCCTCTGAGGTACTGATATTATAGGGACCATAAAGAGATTGATTGATAATAACCGTAGATAGACTTTCATGGATTGGACAAGTATTTATATCAAACTGATGGTGTTTGTCAAGTCTCTCAATGGTTTTATTTTTATTGAATTAACAATTACCATGCAAGTAATATTTAGAGAGATTTTAATGCGCTGCCCACCATTTACTTAACTATAAATCGTATTAGAACATGCGTGAAAATTACCAGTTCTACCTATTGAATGCTCAAATTTTGATAAATGCTCATTTTGTGAAATTCTTTCAGTCTAAAGCGGGTAGTGGTTCTGAAGGAGGGGGAGAAGGAGAAACGGGTGAGCCTAGTTTAGAACAAGCCAGGCGACGCATTACCATCAAGTCTCGCCGCAAGGCACGGAAGCTCAACTCCTTGGAAGTCGTCTCAGAAGATGCGGATGACAATTCTGATGAAGATTTCAAGGAAACAAAGTAAGAAAAACTTGCTGATATGATAAGTGCAATTTTTTAAATTAAAAATATCAATTAATAACCACAATAGAACTTATTATGGTCGAACCAATTTACACAACTATATGATGTATTATAAAAACGCTAATTTCAACATCCACTCAAACAGGTGAATGTTTACACGTTGTTTTATTTATCATGAATAAATGAAAATATTAGTTGTCAGCTAATTACAATGGAATTCTGTTAAGAATTGTCATTATTTTTTTTTTAGTCTGGTCATTCTACATGTATGTATATCATTTATTTTAGCTGGTCCTCTTCGAGTTCGGAAAATTCTGCATCCGAGAGTGGAAATGGTAAATCTAGTCACTCTTCAGACTCCCTTCCTATCCGCCGTTCGCAGCGTGCACCATCGGGTAATTATTTCATAAACAATGTAATCTATGGTATTTGTTTTACATACGGAACAAATGTTTTAAAAGTAATCCTTACCACTTTTTATTTATTCCTTTCACAGGTAAAAAGAAGATTGTGGATTCACCAGACAGAAAAAAGAAACGAAAAAAGCTCTTTGATGACGATAGTACTTCAGAAACTAGTGGAGAAAAAGATTGGTCCAAAAGGTATGTTTTGTTTATGCACACTTTTCAATAGGTTTAACTACAAAATATTACGTGCAGCAGTTTTTTTTATTTTTTATTTTTATGTAAGTAAATATTTAAGTGAATACTGTTATTCATCCTGATAATTGAGTATATTAATTTATTTTTAGAAATGTGAAGGGTAGCTCGCATAAGAGGACCCATAAATATCCAGAAAAGAGGAAGAAGAAGAAAAAACGAAAACCTAAACACAGCGATGACGAAGATGGAGAAAAACCCAAAATGAATAAAAACAGAGCTAGGGTAATTTGATTCATTTCTAAATCTGGATATACTTTTACAGTGTAATAATTCTTACGTTTGACAATCGTGCTTGAGGTGAGTTATCAAACTTTAGTTTGATAATGCTCTCGTAAGGTGAAAAGCTGTAAAATTAAAATGAAAGTGAAACTACAAACTTGTGTTTTTATTAAATATTCAGGGTTCTAAAAGTTAACACCAATTAAAAAATATTTTGTTCTTTTGGAATTATTTCTTCAAAATTTTAACCCCAAAATGTTATCCTCAGGTAAAATATGGCGGATTATCAGACAGTTCAAAAGAGTCCCACGATTGGTCCCCAGCTCACCGCACTCGCCAAAGAAGAGTTAACTATATGGAGATGCCTAATACTGAATCGGAAGATGTATGTTTTTAATTTTCATGTATTTGGAATATGTAATACGTAATTCCCTTTTTCAGATTGTAAATTATGATACTTAAATTAAATACAAAATGAAATATTTGCTGCTGTAATTTGTGCAATATCTTCTTTTTAATTATGTATTTAATGAGAGTGAATAGTAGCGAGGTAACAGGACAAGGGTGGCTAAGTAAGACTTAGTAAAAAGCTATTTTAGTGTGAAAATACATATTAGCAATGTATATAAAAAGTTCAAAATAATTACAGTAAATCTTGTTTTTACATTCCTCAATTTTACGTTTTCCCTCTTTTTACGCTGAAATTTTCAGATCCCATTTTTTCCATACATTCTCATTCAAATATTCTCCAAAATTTATGTTTTTCCTAACCTCCCTGGATTTACATTGAAAAATTTTCAAAACTCATTGATTGTGTTGAAAAACGCCGAGCCTCGCGCCGCCGCGTTTCCCCAAAATAAAAGCAAGATAAATAAAAAAAGGGCAAATTATTGTCTTATACTAAATTCAAAGTAGGTACAGTGTAATTGTCATTTTTTGTTTAAGTGTCTAATTTTTTGAACGATTTTGTTTTATATTTTCATACATTTTCAAGCAAATACAATTTTTTTATTTTATCTTTAAACTTTTTTTCATTTTTTGAACAAAAATGCCATTTTATCACATTGCGACGTTTTGCCGCGATGTATATGACAGTTGAAAGTTTGTGGTGCCATAGTAAAAAAAGTTATACCATATAAATAAAATTTACTTACATTTAGGGGAAAATTTATTGAAACATGTTTTTTTCAATGAGAAATTCAGCCCTACGAGAAATTGGATACAAAAAATGTTTTCTTGCGCGCATTAAATTGTAAGGTAAAATTTCTTAAAAAAGTATGAAAAAAAAAAAACAAATTTTAATAAAAACGCACTACTTTGAATGACGTCACTGGTTCATATGAACCATCCAATGATATGAGAGCTTTGAAGGATATTCGATAGTCACCGTAAACGAACCAATCGGAAGAACTGTCATAGAACAACCTCTGATGTTACACGCGGAGTTATTTCAGAAATACAAAACTTTAAAAAAATCATAGCGCTGATAAAACGACATATAAAAATAAAAATATAAAAAAATTTGCCTGGTTTAATATTCTATTAACAAATAAAAAAAAGACACTGAATTTCCTCATTAAAAAAATCCATTATGATATTTATTTAAAAACATAACATTTTTTTAATGAAATCATTGGAAATAGGTGGTAAAAATATTAATGATCCTCAATTACGACAGTTTCTGCAATTTTTTTGTCAGTGTATTTACACTATAGTCTAATTTCTTGTGTTCTGTGTGCTGTTCTAACATATTTTTTGTGTCAAACTTATACCCCTTTTTACTGACTTTTCCTTACATTGTAGTCAACGAACCATAGATTCTGACTATGGATTTTTTCTGTGAAGTCATTATTGTGCTTTTACTTTCAAATTGTCATACCTCATTTCTATATCTCGTTTTGTGTTTAATATTAATCTGTAGGAAATAAACAAGCCTAGCGGCAAACACATGGATAGCTCTGACGAGTACAAGGGCGAGTCGGACTCCAACTCTGACTCTGAGAACTCCCACAAGAGGAAGACGGGAATTCTCGAGGAGGATTCGCCCCTGAAGAAGTTCATGGAGTCTTCCATCCAACCGGAGGCCGGAGATACCAAGAACTCGGATTCCTTGCTGAAGAGTGCGCTTACTCCTGTCAAGTTATCAGATATTTCAGATATTTCCCCTGACAAGCCTCTATTGGAACCCATAACAGGTAAATACAAAAGTCTCAAAAAGTCATCTCCTTTACAGCCTGTTTCCTTCACCTACCTTACCCTGTCATCGTAATTTTTTTTTCGTAATCTATTGTTGGCCAATAAAGAAATGAGTAAACCGAAACCAAAAGATTGATCGATTTAATGTACATATCAAAATTATTGACAACGGAATATACTAAAACTTTCTTTACACAATGGATACGTTCTACACAGTACCATGCAAAAAAGTATACTGAAAAAAGAGCAATGTTAGATATGTTTCCTTGTATTAAAAAAATCAAGATTTAAAAAAAATTTAATTGTTTGATATTATTTACTGTATATGAATTTTATTTAAAAAGATAACATGACAACAAAATACTTTAAAAAATTGTAACAAAGATTATTCACTATCACATAATTAATAGACTTACCTGTTTACGCACATTTGGTACCACATCACTTTCATCGCTTGAGATAACTAGGGGTGCTATTCTGAATCTTTTCGCAGGGGTAGAGAGAAATTTGTGAATTTTAATTTTTTGCATGCGACTAGACTTTGCTTCATATATGGCCACACTGATGATTAAACATCAAATAACATAAAATAAACAGTTTTTTAATTGACATTTCATAGTTCGACATTAAAAAACTGGAAAATCGAATATGGTTTGGTCAATTCAACCTAATGAAGTGTTTTTGGGTAATGCTTAAGGTCGCAAGATACCAGTCTCGAAGATGTCGCGAAAGCGATGAAATCGGTCACTGGATATTCCAAATTTGTGGATTAAAGTATCACTCGTGTTTTATTTATATAATAAAACATATCTAAGTATATTATTTGTTCTTTAAATTATGTATGTATGTAAACTGATTACTGTGTATGTATTTAGGTGGTGAAACAACAACAGTCCAAACGGCACTAACATCTCCCTCTGTAACTCCATCTCGCGGCAGGGGCAGTCGGGGGGGAAGAGGAAGCAGGTAAATTATGTTTTACACACTTAATAAACCCTATGAACACCAATTACAAATGCATTTTATTTATTTGTTAAGTATTTCACCTGGACTTACTTACCATTTTTCCTTCTCAAAAATATTTTCCCTCTTTGTTGCAATAAACTTCAATCATATTAACTAGAGATGAAACAGATAACCGGCAACTATCGCACTGTAGTTGCTCAATATCCGGTGGATATTTAATATTAATAAAACTGCAAAAATTTCATGAAATCAACACCATGATTTATTGATATCAACCGTGTTTGGGAAAAAGGAAATAAGCCTCGTTATTTGAAAAGTTGTCTTTTTTTTAAAAAAATGTTCGTCTGTGTTCGGTGCGGTATACACTCGAGAAAAATAATAAAACCCCCAAATAAAAAATGTTTGTCAAAGATTATTTTTTTAATCAAAAATGTGTTTGCGTAGAAAAAAATAAAGCGCAAGGGGCGAAACTACATAAAACCATTACAATTATTTCATACATAAACTTATAAACCATATTGATATGCAACGATCTGTAACATCTGATCTCATGCAATATACTCAATTTATCAGCAACAATATAGTCAAAAATTTACAAGTGGATGCCGTATATAAAGTCAATCGAAATCTATTTCTTCCAATATTACAGAGATTCGGTATACATGGTTCACTACTAAATTGGTTTCAAACGTATCTCACGCAGAGATCACAGATAGTAGTAATAAGTGGATTTTCCGGTGATCCCTATTATGTTACTTTGGGTATACACCAAGGATCAAACCTCGGACCATTACTATTTCTGATATTTATTAACGACATTGCAACAAACGTTAAATTCTCTAAATTCCTTTTGTTTGCTGACGACCTAACTTTAAAACTATAGAAAAAATTAGAGACTGTCATGATTTACAAAAAGATCTTCATACATTAGTCACACGGCGCAATGACAATGACCTTTACTTCATTAAAGATAGATGCTTATCCATTCAATTTGCAAATAATATAATAAAAACTAATTACACACATGAAATCTGAAATAATATTTACTAAATAATTCAACTATGAGATCTTGGCATCACACTAGATTCCGGATTTAAATACGATCATCATATTGACAATATAACAATAAAATCTTCCAAAACTTGCCAATTCATTCTACGAATTTCAAAACCATTCAAAAGCCCAGTTTTTGCAATTACTCTTTATAAATCCCGGGTCAGGAGCATATTAGAGTATAATTCTATATCTACAATATGCATAAAAAGCTAATTGAATCCATCTAACTCAAATTTCTAAGAACGATTACCTTCAACACATTTTGGTCAATACTTTAGATAATTGTTTTGATTGACTGGAATATTCAGTCTGTAATTCAAGAGAACTTTAGCTTCATTAATAGTATTACATCAATTTTTATATGGTAATGGATGCTCAAGATATATCTTAAATTAACATCAATGTTCCAAATCGCACCACTCGTACTAACACTTTATTTGCTCTGGGAAATTACAGAACCAACACTAGCTTCTTTTCACCAATGCCAAGAATAATTAAGCTTTGCAATGTTTTGTCCAAAGACAGCTCTATTGTATTCCAGCAGCAAAGAGAGTTATTCATAAGATAAATAATTAGCTTGCTTTTCGAAAGATCGAACTTACCAACAGGGCAATAATTATTATCTCTCTGAGATAATAATTATTTCTTTAAATATTTTTTTTACATTATTTCGTTTACAATATGTAACTTATGTTATTTTTAATATACTTAAAATATATTAATTTTATGAACTGTTTATATACCAATCCATAAGGGTTTATTTAATAACCTGTCGTTTTAAATAAAATAAAAAAGTAAAACTCATTAATCATTAAAAATATAGTGAAAATATTTTACCACCTAGTTATTTTGTGTCCATTAAAAGATTTTTTAACTATGAGAGAAATTTGAGTTCTTAGCTGTTTTTACTGTTTTTTGGTCAACCTGTAAAATTTTGCTTTTGTGGGTTACCGCCTTTTACCTGAACAAGGTCAATATATAAAGGAAGATACAAATAAAAACTTAAAAGATAATCTTAGAAAAACTGTTTATTATTGAAAGATATTCAGCTATCTGGCTTAGGGGATCGGATATATTTAATGTAGGGTATTGTTTCTAGAACAAACCTTTTAAACTTTTTCAAAGATGGTTGTATGAAACCGTAACTTTATGATTTTCTTATTATATTAATCCTTTAAAATATCTTATTATTTCATTTAATTTTTATATTTATTTTTAAATTGTTTTAAACTTCTACTGAATGTGTTATATAATTTTTAGGTCTTATTTTTGTTTCTAAATCTTGGGTAAAAAGAAATGTATATTTTTAATTAAACCAAATATGTTCATATTATAAGTTTTGTAAAAGGCAATTTTGCCTTGTATTTTAATAAAATAAAATTAAAATTAAACCAATATCCGTGTCATCGCTAATTCAACTGCCTAGGAAGTGAAATCCAGTCAAAATATTGCGGTTTATAATAATAATAATTATTATTATGGATGACTTATATAGCCCCATTTTCCTAATATAATACCTCATGGGTGCTTTACCAAGTGATTCTATAAATTAATAAATTTTATTTTAACTTGAAATTCTGAATTTAAGTAAAACAATTTACTTTGTTATCATATGTTTTAGAGAAGAGAAGTGGCTTTTAAATTTTTCCCCAAACATCACTTCATTCTCACAATTTCGCACTTCTGCTGGGAGAGCATTCTGTATCGCATTAGATAACAACGTCATCAAGCCGTTTGTAATTTTTCTATTTGTTTTTAATATGTATAATTATAATTACCATAATTAATTTTACTTTCTATAAATCAGTAAAACGTAATATGTATTTTTATTTCAAACCTATTATAGAATGCACATATTGCTCATTCGCCATTTCAAACTAATCCGTGTAAAAAAGAAATACCCATTATATTATAATACAGATTGAAAATTCTGCTTTTAAATGGTGGAAAAAATCAAATAAAATAACCATTAAAGGGAACCCCATGATGTTTATTGGGTTTGTATGATTTTTTATATTTAGCAATAATTACCAACATTTTATGTGTTTTTTTTTTTTTAATATTCTTAGGGGTGTTTATAGACCCCGCGGTTCTGGGCGGGGCAGAGGCGGCGGGGGACGCGGAGGGAGTGGCACTTCCACCCCCAAGCCTCGTACGCCCAAGCTCTCCACCTCGCAAGGCTCACTAAAGGGTAAGGCAAAAAAATGTGATCCTTGGGACTTTTTTTTTAAAGGTATAAGCTGCTAAACCTCTACTTCAGACCAATATTTGAGTTTGTCCAAATGTTCGTAGACAAAAAACTGGATTTAACCCCCTCAGGAGTCATTAAGATTACACTAAAATCAACAAATGGAAGAACTAAAGAAATATGGATGTTCAAACGTAGGCAAAATGGTGAATGTTACACAGTGTGTAAAGTGGCCACTTAAACCAGCCAATGACAGGTCATAAGCCCTGTAAATGCCTAGACTTCCATATTCCCTTATTTAAGGTATTCTCCATCCCTGTTGTAATTTGTTAACTCTACTTCAGAGGTTTGTCAGCAAGTGGAAAAGAGATGAAATTGACGAAATGAAAAATGGTTACGAAAAGAATACCGCAACATCAATTGAGAAAAAAAAATGATTGGATTTCTTTCTTCCAACTGGCGGGAATTAAACCCACAATACCAGTGTTACAGTCAACTGTCTAACTAACTGCGCCACGGTGATTTTTTATCTCTGAAATCAATGCAAGATGTTCTCGTTAAGACTCTTGGGGGTCAGATGTTAGAAACATGCCTCATTCCAACAGAAGCAATATTACTGATGATTGTACTGTTAATTCTATACACATAGTTAGGTAAATATCTAAAGTAGTGATTGAAATTTCAAAATGAAAAATCCATGAAACAAATGCGGTAACTTACACTTAGGTAAAAACTCCCAAAACCGCCTTTCTTGTCATGCTCCGTGCGCCCATTACAAACATTTTATTAAAAACCCTTTCATAATCCCCGATAAAATAAGTTTAAAAATTCTCTGCATGCATTAAAACTTTCACTGTAATTCAATCAGATTTCGGGAATATTTCGAAACGTTAGATCTGCCCGTCTCCATACAAATTTATTTTGCATGTTTTGACTCATAGTACCGCCGTTGCGTATTAAAATAATTCTAAAAATACATGAATTTGTTTGTCAATTTGGAGACAAACTTTGAGCTAGACGGCCTCATGCATACAATGATTATTTTAGATGGAGACAATTTGGATGACTTGCCAAATGATATGAAGATTGGCGACTTCTCCGACGAGCTTTCGGGATTGGAAAATGTGAGTCTCATCCGCAATAAATTATATAAAATATTAATTTATTTTTAAACAAATATAATTATACAAATATAATTCGGTAGTCAGATGGTAGAAGGAACCATCTGTAATTTTTTAAAATGTTCAGGAGATCTGAAATCTCAATTTCAATCTCAATTTCTCAGTCTCAATTTCAAGACTTTAATCCACAAACTAAAATATTTTAATGTTGCTTTTAAATAATAAATTACCATTCTAAATGACGCTGATTTTTAATTTTTTTTTCTGCAAGTATTTACTGAAATATTAACTAAAACTTTTGAAAACTAAAACATTGACAAAAATACAAATAGTCCCTTCTGCCATCTGACTACCGAATTATGTACCGTATTTCAAAAATATGTCAATTGTTGTAGTGTGTATACAACTAAATAGTTGTAATATTATTAAGTATTTAAAAAAGTCTACAAGAAACATTAATAATAATCAATTAATTGAATTAATACACAATATTGTTTTTCTTTTTTTTTTCCTTGTGATGTTTTTTTGAAAAATTTATAGGCAGTTAAAATGACAAAATATCTTTTAGATGAGTGATTTGGACCACGATGGAGATTTGGGAGAAGTTTCTATTCCTATTAGGCCCGCTATTATGACACCATTTCAAGTATGTTTTCATTTCACTCTACTAATATTTATTATCTTATAATTTTTCTAAAGTGAATTTTTCAAACACCTTTCATCATTCTGTAACATGTACATTTAATTTGATTCAATCTTTAGATCGAGAGAGAAAAGAAACGTAAAGAAAAGGAGGCGAAACTTGCCGAGAAAGAGAAGAGAAAAGAAGACAGGATTAAGAAAAAGGAGGAAAAAGTTCAGATGAAGGAACAGAAGGCCAAGGAAAGAGAAGAAAAAAAATTAGCTAAAATAGCAGATAAAGAACAAAAGAAACTAAATCGCAAACCAAAAACCCCAGGTAATCATTTTTTATTCATTTAAATTAAGTTACATTTTACATAATATATTAATGAGTTTATTATGGCTATTAACTCAGTCTGATAGTAAATTAAAAGAAAATAATAATGTAATATTACACAGTGTGTAAAGTGGCCACTTAAACCAGCCAATGACAGGTCATAAGCCCTGTAAATGCCTAGACTTCCATATTCTCTTCTCAAAAATGTTTTCCCTTTCTGTTGCAATAAGTTTAAATATTAAATACTTCCCTTCAATAAAATCCACTTATGGATTTTCATCTTGAACATAGCCCTTGTTTATGAGAACTTCATAACATTATTATCATAATTTTAATTGTAAGCGAGCAGCTTGAAGCTGATATGCTCAAATCTATTTAATGACAGTTAGTTGTTGACGTATTTTAACTTTTCCAAAACAAATCTAGCTCATTTTAAAATTTATTATCCTAAATTTATTTATATAAGACTAACTTAATGTTCAATCTATAATTTAAAACTTTTCTTTTAGACTTTACAGGTGGTCAAGCGATGAACTTGAACATATCAGGTCCCGCCATGGGCCCTCGACCCATGCAAGCCGGAGGGCCCCGCATGGTCCCCCCGCACCTTCTCAGGGCCCCGTTCCCGGGCGACATGTACTACCGGCCCCAGGGAGACTTCCCTCACCCCCACCATCCTTACTCCTTGGACCACCAGGGCAGACCGAGGTTCATGATGGAAGGTCGCAATATGCCGCACGATTACAGGCAGAGGATGCCGAATATGAGGGATCTGGATCCGAGAATGTCAGACATGAGAAACCCCGACCAGAGAATGCCCGATATAAGAAATCCGGACCAGAGAATGCCGGATATGAGAAACCCGGACCAGAGAATGCCAGATATGAGAAACCCGGACCAGAGAATGCCAGATATGAGAAACCCGGACCAGAGAATGATCGACATGAGACACCCAGATCAGAGAATGCCCGATGGTATGAGGAACCCTGATCAGAGAATGCCGGATGGAATGAGGAACCCTGATCAGAGAATGCCGGATGGAATGAGGAACCCTGATCAGAGAATGCCGGATGGAATGAGGAACCCTGATCAGAGAATGCCAGAGGGTATGAGAAATCCAGATCAGAGAATGCCAGATGGTATGAGAAATCTAGATCAGCGAACTCCGGATATGAGAAATCCAGACCAGAGGATCCCTGACATGAGGAACCCCGAGCAAAGAACGCCGGACATGAGAAATCCGGAGCAGAGAATGGCAGATGCCAGGACCCCGGAGCAGAGAATGCTGGATATGAGGAACCCCGAACTTAGAATGGGAGATATGAGAAATCCCGATCAGAGAATGCCGGACATGAGAAATCCAGAACTAAGGATGGCTCACCCCGACATGAGGATGGCCGATATGAGAGAAGGTTTGAAATCATGTTATTAAATATGGAAAAACAAGGTGATGAATGAATGTCCAAATTCCAAATATCCATGCCCTATTTGCCAAACTCCGAATACTTGCAAACGTTACAGATTTTTACATAAATCATGAATCAGTATTTATATTACCAATCTCAGGTAGTTCATGCGTATTATTGTATTTCGTTCATGTCCTCATATTTTTCATGCTGCTTCATAACATTTATACCTGCATGTACTTGTCTAATAATATAAGAGCCTTTCGGGCGCAAAAATAATAATAAAACAAATAAATATAAAATAAATTTGCGCCCCGGGAGGGATTAGCAATGACGGGTTGAGTACATGTAAGAACCTCGACAGGTGGCATGATGGGGGCGGAGGAGAGGGAGGGTCCGGCCAAGAGAAGGGGGCGCGGGCCCGGCAAGAAGACCCTCGCCCGGCAGGCGGCCACCTCGCTCCAAGGTAAACTCAACTAAAATCGCTAATAATAATCATCGGCCTTTAATATCCAAAAATTTGTTAACATGTCAAAACTATGTACGACAGGTGCACAAATGTCGAGATCCGTACAAAATATATAATAGACATCGAAAGAACAGCTAAAAAGATTTACGATGCAAATGTTGATGGATGCAGAAATCGAAGAAGACCGTGAAAGACATGGCATGACCAAATCCAACAAATACTTTAAGATGGGCATGTCAAAAGTCGTAATAATCAGCGCACGCTCGAGAATATTTATGAATGCAGAGGAATCGAGGTCTGTATGCAAAGACAGAGTGATTTGGCATTCTATCCTCTTTACCTACCCTTACTGGGAAACAGCATGATGGTTTCCTTGTTTTTGCTTAGTCTTATCGTCGCCGTTCAGGCATAAGCCACTAAACCAAAAAATATCATTTTCAGAAATCGCAATTTGAAAGTTTGTGTACGCAACATAATTAATTCATGCCTTTTTAATAAATCCCTTTGGTTACTTTTCCTTCAAAATATCTGGAAGGTTTTTAACGAGGCACAGTGGTTTATAATCTGGACAATGCAAACTTTTATTGTGCGTTTTTTAATGTAAATAATATAGGTAGGTATACGTAAATACATAGTGTATAAAACTATCTGACCATTTTGTTAAGTATCTCTGTATATTAAGTCTTCTTTGTATATTATACTCGCATGTAAACATATTTTAAAAGTGTTAAGTGTCCTCGGCAAGGGAAACCCTAGTGAGGTTTTTTTTTTTTTTTTTTTTTATTATATTGAAAACATATTATACATAATTATATACAATATTCCCAAGGAGTTTTTTTTAAAAAAAAACTCATTTAGGGACATACAGATAACAATTTTTTTAAAGACGTTTTTAAATTTTAAACTATTATATTATTTACAAAAGCAGAAAAATTAAAATTATGATATACTACAAATTAAAAAGGGTATGAAAAATACTTGAAAATAACAAAATAAACAGAATACTAGGCATGGAAATAAATTCAAAATAATGTTTACATTATGCAATCTGGGAAAGAAAATTGAAAAAGTTTAAAAATTACATGTATGTATATATACATACTGAACTAGTACAAAATAAAATCATTTTTTTTAATTAACAAAATATGCGCACACCCAATACAGGTTAATTTTTTTAAATCAAAAACGTATTGAAATTATGTATACAAGCCAAAAAAAGTATATAAAAAGAAAAAAACCCAAATAACATTTAAATAGTATTAAAAATTACATATACAAGCACAAACGGTAAAATATTAAAAGGTATATGTTCAAGATGCGCATTCTCTTTAAACTAACATTATTTATTCAAAGTACTTCTGGAAAAAATAATTCTTCAATTCGCACGTCCTGTTTCTATATTTTGAAATAGGTACTTTAAATTTAAATTATTTTTATCATTAATCATTGTTTATTATGTGGAAAAAAATGAATAAATAAGGAAATAAAAAAGGAAGGAAATAATTATTATAATATTTAGTTAAAAATTATTTTTATTTAAAGAAATAATTTTTAAATATATTTTTGAATGTTTTAATATGTAATAATATAAATTCACATAGTAAAAAAATAATAATTCGGATTTACGCAACTTTTTTCTAACATAGTTATCTTGGTGACGTTTGCCTTTTAAAAAACATGATTTACACTTCGATTGGCGTATTAAGGTAAATGATTTGCCTGAATGGTGACAATATGTCCTTAGAAACACGCTTACGAACATTTCATTATTAACTGGGTGCCGCGTTTGCTCACTCCAGACCAAAAACGTGTTAGAATGAACATTTACATCGCTCTGTTGGCGCAGTTAAGACGCAATAACTCAGACTTTTGGCGCCGATTAATTACGGGAGATGAAACTCGGATTCACCATGCCACTTCAAAAACAAAAAAATGTGGACTGCGTAGGGGAATCAGCCCTAAAAAAAAACAAAAACTGTTCCTTCAGCTGGGAAAGTAATGACGACTGTTTTCTTGGATAGTCATGGCGTTATCTTCACCGATTACCTAAAAAAAGGATAAACTTTTAACGGGAGCATTCTACATCATTAATTGTTAAGTTGAGATAATAATAAAGCACCTTCTCACACCTCAGTTGCCTTGGCGAAAATCCACAAATTACAGTTTGAGCTGCTTGACCAACCTCCTTAGTCACCAGATCTAGCCCCAAGTGACTTTTTTTGTTCCCTAAGCTAAAAGTTGCGCTCGGAGGACAGAGATTCTCATCTAATGAGAAGGCCATCACCTTCGTAAACGACTATTTTACAGGGAAAGACGCTGACTACTATTCGGATGGGTTGAAGAGAAGGGAGCGTCGCTGGGAGAAGTGTATAGACATAAAAGGAGACTGTAAAAAGAAAAAGAAATTTGAATGAATTTGTTTTTTTTCTTTTTAAATAAAAAGAAATATTTGCGTTTTTATGATTTACCCAAATATTTCATTTTGAGTGCCATTTTCAACGAGTTGTGAATAACTCGCTATTAGAAAATGGGAATCAAGTTGGGGTACAGTAGGATTCGAACCATGGACCTTTGGTCCGTGAGTCCGAGACACTAGCCACAGGACCACAACCCGATTCAAATTTGCTTAAAAGGTCGGAAACATTTCAGATAACCCCCGTATGTTAGTATACTCTCTTAGTATCTCTTACGAATATGGTACCGTCAAATATAATAGAATTAGTGGAATATCAGTGCTTCATTCCACATTGTAACACAGAAGATTTTAATAATATCTTTGCTATAAAACAATAAATGTTTTTATTTTCAGGAACTCTCGCGGTGGCGGGAGCTCCGCAGCCCTTCCGGCCCGCTACGGAGGCCCCCAGTGTTATCACCCGCATGCCACACATGATGCCTCCTCCGTACAGGTCGGTACTCAGATCAATTGTAATACATTAGGCCTAGTATCTTATCTGATTATCTGTTTAACTTTGTTTTTTTATAGGGGTTCTTCGATGTACAGCGGAGGCGGTCCGGTGTACGGACCTCC